>NC_040029.1:3399810-3408700 GCF_000972845.2 Larimichthys crocea | reverse complement strand
ATATATATAGCACTTTTGGTTTTTTACCTACATTTTTTTTCTTAGACACATAAAACCACATTAAAGTGGTATAATTTCCAATATTAATAATTTAACCATTGTCTAATATATTTCACAACATAACAGTCAGTCAACTCAGTGCAGTCACTGCAGGCTTAGTCTGTCTAGTCTGGCTATGTGACTGATGTGTTTCAATAAATGACACATCTCATTGTCAGATATCTATATGTCCTATATGTCTCATTGATAAGTGAATAATATACAGCCAACAGCCAAAAACTCAGTGACTGAATGCAAAGTTGCCATTAAGATAGACAGATAGATAGATAGATAGATAGATAGATAGATAGAGTGCTGCAGCAGCATTACACACAGTGATGATAGACAACATGAGAATAAAAATATAAAGAACAGACTATACATAATAAAATATCAAAATAGTAAGTAAAATATATTGTATATGATGTCACTGAGTAAGACAAATAATATAATGATATAATTGGTTAATAGTCATAAGTCAGTCATGAACTCAAATGCAGCGATTAGAGAGATATAAAAGTAAAATAAAGTAAAATAAACTTGACTTTATTTTGACAACATCCGCTTCCGGCTTTGCAGGTAAGTTGGACCGTACCATTCAACGTTTACACAGAGGGGTCGGCTACATGAATGATTTTAGCTAAAATGACTGGACAAAAAAAAAAAACTAAAATTCAAAGAGGCTAAACTTTTTCAATAGTGGTCCTTAATAATTTCCTCAGATAAATAATGTTCAGTATTAATGTTTTGAACAGCTCAGGGTCCTCGGAATCATCCGGACTCCACCTCTGTCCAATCAGCGCGGGTTAACGGAAGTTAAAGCGCGCTGATTGGTCGGATCAAATTTTTGAACGGCGGTATAAATAGCTTCCTGACCCTTCTACTCTGTTTGCTGAACTGAAGACTGAGACCATGCCAAACATTTCCAAGATTTGAAGAGACAAACTGAGGCCTTTTTAGACGCGTGGTCAGTTTAATTTTTAAGGCTTTTTTCATGCTGGTTTCAGTCGCTATCTCTATAGTACAACACATATACGTATATATGTAACAGCCAGCGGATAACGTACTTTAAACAGGAAGGCCGAGGGCTAATCACGGAGCAGGTGTGTCGTTACCGTCACGAGCAAGGTGTTTGTTTGAAAGTTACTAATGATGTAAATAATGTGTAGACCATAGACATATATACATAGACATATATACATAGACGCCGCATTGAGCGGGTTGGTCGTTGGTCGCGATACGTCAACGGGTCCGCCATATTGGATAAGGCAGATCTGCCCGTAAACTAATACAAGGAAATGGACTGAACTTCATAAAGCGCCTTTCTACAAAGTTCTTTAAGTTAATGCCTCTTATACACCCATTCACACACACACTAATATATCTGGGAAACAAACAGGCACCAGAAACAACGTATGTAACTTTTAAAGTGATGATTATAAATGTTTACTCCTTATGTAAGCACCAAACCAACGTATGTATTTTTCTAATGCTGAGTGTTTACAGCTACTAATGTGTGTAACACTGTTACTGTGATGATAAATATTGAAATGTTATATTTAACATTTAATCTGTGTCTATAATAACCAGATCTTGAAATGTAGATGTGAGATGAGGGTTTTCTGAATAAAGAGCATTACACGTGAACATATATACATACATATATATATAGACAAAAAAGGCATATATATAAATAATATATATATTATATGATGTGTGTGTGTGTGTGTACTATATGTAATGTGGGATATATATATTATATTATATTATAATAGATAATATATATCTATAGATATATATATATATCTATATATATATATATATGTGTGTGTGTGTGTATGTATGTACATGTTAGTGCTCTTTATTCAGAAAACCCTCATGTCACATCTACATTTCAGGATCTGGTTATTATAGACACAGATTAAATGTTAAATATAAATATTTCAATATTTATCAACATTACATTGCATTTAGCAGACGCTTTTATCCAAAGCGACTTACAGAGGAGGACATAAGCTGTTTTGTTAGTTTTGTTTAGTTTTTGGCAGGGAAGCAGTCTCGAAAGAGATCATCACAGTAACAGTGTTACACACATTAGTAGCTGTAAACACTCATATAAGCATTAGAAAAATACATACGTTGGTTTGGTGCTGTTTGTTTCCCAGATATATTAGTGTGTGTGTGAATGGGTGTATAAGAGGCATTAAGTTAAAGAACTTTGTAGAAAGGCTCTTTATGAAGTTCAGTCCATTTCCTTATATTAGTTTACGGGCAGACCTGCCATTTCCAATATGGCGGCGACGTCGACGTACGATTCAGCGCTCAATGCGGCGTCTATGTATATATGTCTATGGTGTCGACTGCCAGCCATTATGTGGAAGAACAAGTTAATGGCGCACAGATACTGCCAGCCATTATGTGGAAGAACAAGTTAATGGCGCACAGATAAAATACTAAACTGTGGGCATTATTTCACGAGACAATGGCGACGCATTAATTAAGCAAGTACCGGCACACCTGCAGCAGGTTGTTAATGTAGTCAGCCTCATGGCGGCTTCTTGTACTTTTTTTTTTTTTTTTTTTTTTGACGTGGCGGGAAAAATAAAATAACTTAAACATTCACTTTGAATCGCTCAATACTACAAGCACCAGCTGCTCAGTTATGATGTATTTTATGTCATGTCCAATTTTCTATTGCAGCGGTACGTGTGTCATTATTAATCAATTGTGTTTATGTGCTTTCAGGTGCTGCATGGCGGCTCCTACAGTCAAGAAGAAGATGGCAGAGCGACCGACTGTCCTGGCCAGTCCCTGCAGCAGTCAGCTTAAGGTGAGCATATTATTTTCTACTTTACTATTAAGAATTATTGCTTTGGTGCTATAATTGACTTGATGTAAGTCTCATCCTATTAAAGCCTGTTGGCTTCGATGGATGAAGATGTTTCCGCATCTTCCAGCCAAAAGTCATTTGCATGGAAATTCTGTGCTGGTTGAAGTCTTTTTGTAAAGTGTCTCCTCCTTCCTGACACTCTAAATTAATATTCAAGGATGCTTATGTGGTCAATAGGAAGCTGTGCTCCAAATGTGGCTTCAAAAAAGTTTGTTTTTCTTTTCATTAGACACCAAAATGTGGAACAGCTGTTGCCTCCCGGAGGAGACTCGCAAAGCAGCAGGTTTGTCTTTACTTTATTCAGTGTTTGAGTAAACAGGCGTGAAGAGTTTGTGCATTAGATGCATGGTCATGATGAGGAAGACGACTTTTCTTTATACTTAATGTTCATGCACCGAAACACCAACACAGGTTGATGTTTGTGAAACCTGCAATAACCCTGATTCTATAAGCCGTTACAAATTACATGAGCTGCCTGTGCTGACTCATTGACACTTCAGGTAAAAATGAATCTCCAGATTTGAAGTTTTAAGAAGCAGCTGGGTGACTTTCACCAAAAAACAGAATGTTTTGAAAAGTTTGAAAACATTAGAAATAAAAAAACAGAAGGACAGTGATACCAGTTGTTATTATTGACATGTAGATTTATAACTTGTAATACTGGTTCCATGAGAGAATTGGAAATTTGAGGTGACCATGGGCAGGTTCAATACATGATTTATAAATGTAAAGACTTGATAAAAAAAATGATCATACTATGACATGAAATTCTTCAACTTGGAGGCTTTATTTAAAAACTCAAACTTCTCTCCTGAGTGAGACCAAAAGTCATCTCTATTTTTTACCTGAATGGTGATACTCAATATATATATTTTTTCCGTGGCTGGATAATTTCATCCTTCTATTAACGGCTTGTTGGTAAATCGTACTCCCACCACTCATACTACAAATCCCACAATGCACTGCAACAGCTGACACACAGATAACACTACCACGGACTGGCACCTCAGTGGAAGGAATGTATAGTCATTTTAATGCAAAATAAACTGTCAATATTAAGGATATCATGGTATATATGGTGTTTGAAAATAAATTGATATAGATTAAACTATCGATATTGCCCAGCCCCTACTGAGCGACACCACAGCTTTAAGTGTCTGTAAAAGTTAGCCCACAATTTAAATAAGTTTCTTTTGACTCACCACTGCTCCTCTTATCTGCACTTCTCATACCAATACAAGTGTCTCTGAAGTGTTTAACACTCTCTGAAGGATAAATTAAAGAAACGTTTGTTCTTATGTTTTGAACAAGGATAACGTAGCCTGGTCTACCGTCTGACAACAAGTTCCAACTGAGGAAATAAAAGTACTTTTAGCTTTTCAAATCGGGCTCAATGTCAGTGCCACAGGTGAAGGAGGGAGATGTTATCAGAGTGTTCTTAGTGTAACATCTTAAACCTCGAATCATTTTATTCGGGGATTCTTCAGTTAGCTGCCTTTTAAGAGAACAAGAGAAACCCTGAGACAACACCAACAGTTCATTAGGAGTCAGGTTGATGGTGCTGCTTATAGCTCAAACATCATTTAATAAACAAAATAAATGTCTGCTTGTATTTGCCCATGGTATTGATAGTTTGCTCATCTGTTCTTCTTTTAGGAGGAGGTGTTGCATCATGAGGTGTGTTCAGCCGTCGCCTGTCGCTGCTGTGAAAGGTTTGTCCACTGCAGAATACGATGATGATAATGAAGTGTGTTTATATAGAGCTACTCACAGCACTTCAGTGAAGGGAAAACTCTTCTGAACCACCATGTGTAGCACCCCACCTGGCTGATGAAGCATAGAGCCAATTACACTTGTACACAGTTATGATTGAAAGCAGCACTTACATGTGACTTTCACTGTAATAGTTTTGGCTGGTGGCCTTTCTGTAGTCTCGGTTTCACATTAAAGTGACGACAGACCTCATTTTAGTTTCATTCGCCGTGTAAATAAAATGAATAAACTAAATGGAAACACAACCTGTGCAGTGATGTGATCAGTCCTGTCTGGCAAGACAGACGTTTATACGTACGTGTAGCAGGGAGCAGGTTGGCCAGTTCAACTGAAGCAAGCCAGAAACGTCTGTATTGTATTTGTACAGTGACTGGCACCATGCTGCCATTATTCTTTCTATGTTTATGATGTGGTAGTTTATTGGAGCATATGTGCTGAGTGTGGGTACACACAGCAGCATGTGACTTATTCCAATGTTGTAGTTTTAGCACATGCAGAGTGTGCAGTATAACTGAGTTGACTGCTGCTTTGAATTTTTGAATTTATTGTCAAACAGAATTTCAAAATAGACGCTGCTCATTCTTCCAGCTTAAACATGAACTGATGAGTCTGCGTCCTGTTCATCTGCTGATGATGAGAGTTCCACCCTTGACTTCAGATGTAAATCCAGTGATTGCATATAGTGTGGTAAATGATGCGTGCTGTCACCTGCCATTGATAGTAGTTATGGCTGAGCTTGAGCATGACACTTGAGCCTGTTTGAATCTTCAGTGCACAGACACAGTTAAGTGTCACATGATCAGTGACACATCCACTGGGTTTCTGATTCTCCTGGTCGATGGACAGAACTCTGAGTATGGTGTTGACTGTATCTGGTGTGAATGTGGTTAATGGAGGTGTTACGACCCAATGAAGGGGTATGAAAGGAAGTAACATAAAACCAGATTTTAAAGATTATTAAACAAAAGTATTTTATTAAATGAAGATTCAGATTGTTTTAACAAAAGGAGGTGAGGCAAAAGGGAAGTAAGGGCGAACAAGTGCTGTTAAACGAACAAACAAATATAACAAAAAGAACGCTAAAGAGAGCCTATGTTATCTAACTAGTAAAATCAAAACGAGAAAGAAAAACCTCACTAACTAAGCTTCTAGTAGATAACAAAAATACACCAGAAACAGCACTTCTAAACTAATGAGTCTAACAGAAATCTACTCAGGTGTAATCAGTAATATCTCTAAACTAACTAAACCTCCTGTTACAAAATACAAACTAACGAGTATCATCAGACACAAACAAGGCGAGCTCACGAAACACAACCAAGTAAAGCCGCCATGATGCTCGGGCAGCTGTGGTTTAAATCCCGGTGATGCTGCTGCGGGGGCGCTCTCATTGGCGGCGTGGAAATGATGCCGCACCAATCCTAGCCCTGTACAGCCACGGATGTGTTGTCCCCGCCTCCTCTAGTTTGGGGCCAACCAGGGACCGGCAACCGCACACCTGTATTTATGTATAGGGGAAAACACCACACACACACACCTGCGCGGGGCGAAACGGCGACAGCCGTAACAGGAGGCTTCATCTATGTGAGTGTACACACCTGACCAGGTGAGACATTGATGTATGAGCAGTGTTGTTGTTGACTCCAGTCATGTAGATCGCTTCATTCTGAACTCACTGTAGTGTGTGGAGGAGTTCAGCCACACTTTACACAGCTCTCATTTCTTTGGAACCTGGAGGCTGATGATGACTGAATAGTAGTGTGCTGGATGTGCAGAATATGAGACATTAATGTTAAAATATGAAATCATAGAAGGTAGCATGTGATGTAGAGTGCAGCAGACAAAGTTTTTTGGATAACATGGTAGTATAGACTGTATGTTGGCAGTCCAGAATATTCAAGTGACAACAACAAAATGGAGTTGTATGAGTATGATGATGACAAATGAAGGAAGATATTTGAAGCAGACTAATCTTTGTGTGTGGAGCAGGTTTGCTTTGTGCACATAGAGTAAATATTTGTTCAAAGTTTTGAAAGTAAAGCTCCAGAGAAAATGAAGTCTGAAGAATTTGATGTAGAAGTGAAGAGTATATTTACAGAGGTATGAAGGACTGTGCAGCGTTTGAATACAGCTTGTGGTCAGCGGTGGATTTGTTCCATGTGTCATAAGATTAATAACTTGTGTGTTTGAGTAGCTCAGATTTCTCTACACATACCTCTGAACAGAAAGATGAGTGTCACCTGTGTTGGAGCATAAGCTGACTTGTCAAGGACATGACTTTGTCGCTGTGCACAAAACTTAAGCCGTCAAGATGAAGCTTGAACAAAGGAGTGATGCTGATGTGGAAGCTGTTTGTGATACAGACTATCAATAGCATTATAAAAAGAAAGTCGTACTTCAATTCCACTGAGTGATTTAACTTTGAAGTTGTTGGTTTGACGTTTCCTGAAACACAGCTTGTTTGTCAGCTCCCTGTCCTGACTTGCTTTTGGTTTTCTTCCTCTGATATGTGGACAAATGTCTTTATAGTGAACAGAAGCTGCTGCAGAGAGCCGTGACCTGTTGTGTTGTAATCCTGTCACTGCAGTAAAATGTGTCGTGGCATTATTTGTTGGAGGAGGTTCTGTTGTGTCCGGTTAGATGGAGTTTAAGCAGCGTCATTCACCTCGTGTCCACTGTCAGCTTTGATGGAATGTCCTGCTCATTGATGAACGTGCAGCATGATACATCACAAAATGACACATCATTGGATATTGACACATTAGAAAAGAGCTTTGACGTGTTGAAGGCAGTTTGTTAAATCTAAATCAATACAGCAATCAACTGTTAAACGTTGGAATGTAAATATGGACATCCAGTATGAGTGTTTATTTACAGACACTTAGGCAAGCCCAGACTGTGGATGTTTGTGTCTTGGCTCCGAACACATGGAGTGTGTCATTTGTTAGATTAGAGACAGAAAGGGGCATGATGGGATTGTTGTTGTGCGTGTGCTCAAGAAGCTGGCTCAAATATGCAGATGCAGGATTTTTTGAGAAGTTTTCTTTGTACCCACAGTGGACAGATGAAATGAGTCTGCCTTTTAAATGTGAGGTCAAATAGTGTCAGATCTGACCACAGAAGACCTGGATGTTGAGGTAGACTGAGTTTTTCAAGGCCAGTTGACGTTCAGTGAAGTCTGTCTGTTTTTTTAAATGATACAGGAGCAAATGAATTGCATATATCAGATTGAAATGCTGCCTTGTTGGGTTGTCTGCACTGAGTTTTCCCACTGTCTGTGGAAAGTGTACTAAAGGCAGGAAACAGATGTAAGGTGGGTGATGTCGTATTCATAACTGTACACCTTATTAGTGTTTACTCCACTGTACTCGGCCTGTTTTAGAAAGAAACACTTTGACCAGAACAATCATATTTGCATTGGCATATACATATGTGAATACATGTCATTTATAAAGAAGATAATTAAACAAAGAAGGCTAGCACCATGGTATAGCCAGCAGACTCGTAAATTAAAGCAAGAGGCACGTAAATCTGAACGCAAATGGCGTGCCACTAAACTGGAAGAATCTTATCTAGTCTGGCAAGATAGTCTCAAAACATACAGGAAGGCTCTCCGTAATGCCAGAGCAGCCTATTACTCTTCTTTAATTGAGGAGAATAAGAACAACCCCAGGTTTCTCTTCAGCACTGTAGCCAGGCTAACAGAGAATCACAGCTCTACTGAACCATCTATTCCTTTAGGTCTAAGTAGCAATGACTTCATGAGCTTCTTTAATGATAAGATTATAACTATTAGAGACAAAATTCATCACCTCTTGCCCTCAACAGGCATTGATCTGCATTCTGATACAGCAAGTTTTGAAACTGTTTTTCTCCCATCGACCTTCATCAAATAACTTTAATCATTTCTGCAGCTAAGCCGTCAACCTGTCTCTTAGACTCCATCCCAACCAGGCTGCTCAAGGATGTTTTACCTGTAGCTAGTAATTCGTTATTGGATATGATTAATCTGTCGATATTATCAGGATATGTACCACAGTCCTTTAAGGTAGCTGTAATTAAACCTCTTCTTAAAAAGCCCACTCTAGACCCAGAGGTCTTAGCCAACTACAGACCGATATCAAACCTTCCCTTTCTGTCTAAGATACTTGAGAAAGCTGTAGCTAATCAGCTGTGTGACTTTCTCCA
>NC_040029.1:3397234-3398460 GCF_000972845.2 Larimichthys crocea | reverse complement strand
TCCTCTGTGGCTCTTCCTGAGGTTTCTTCCACATTTTTTCCCTGTTAAAAGGGTTTTTGTGGGCAAGTTTTTCCTCACTCGAACCGAGGGTCTAAGGACAGAGGGTGTCACTCCCTGTACAAATTGTAAAGCCCTCTGAGGCAAATGTACTTTGTGACTTTGGGCTGACCAATTATATTTATCCGTTAACGTCCACAGAAAACAAATTTTCGAGGACTGCTATACTTCCACTTATGTAACATCGAGAAAATCAGACGCATGGTCTCTCGAGGCGGATGCAAACAACTAGTCACGCATTGTTACTTCAAGGCTAGACTTCGGTACTCTTTGTTATGCGCGGCTGCTCATCATAAGTCCTCTGTTTTAGACTTTTGCAGTGAATTCAGAAATGCTGTGCAACTGTTCTGACAGGAACCAAGATCAGAGATCACATCTCTCCATTTTAGGCTTCCTTGCATTGGCTGCCTAGTAATCTAGAATAGAATTTAAAATTCTTACTTACAAAGCTGCGTCATGGTCAGAGCACCATCGTATCTAAAAGAGCTCATAATCACCTTACTAACCTTGTGCGTTCCTATAAGTTTACACAAAAGTAAGATTGCGGGACCAGAGCTTTCGACATATCAGGCTCTCGTCTGTGGAACAAACGACCTTTCTGGGTGCGGGAGGCAACACGGTCAACCCATTTAAGAATAGTGCTTAAGACGTTCTTTATTGATAAAGCCTAGAGTTAGGGCTGGCTCAGGTCATCCCTAGTTTATGCTGCCATAGGATTATACTGCCGGGGGACCCCACCCAGGGTTTATGCCTAGCCAGCAACGGTATTGGGTTGAAATGCACACATCTCCCTTAAGCGAAACTCTCTCTCTCCTCTCGGCCTCTCGCTATCTCTTTCCTCTCTCTACTCTCTCAAGCTGTGGACATGTCTCATATTAGGAGCAACTACATGTTTTTTTGGCATGGTAATAACCAAACTTCCCCGATTTCTGTGCTCTATCGTCCACAGTTTCCTCGTGGATCGGGGCTGCTGCTCGTGAGCCTGCACGACGCCCACGACATATATTATTACGTGTCATTATTATACCATATCTGTTACTGTAATCATATTTTTTAACAAGTCATTGTAATTCATTGTCAGTTGATCAGTCATTGTAAAATTTGTTTTGTGTTGATTTGTCCGGTAACGGGACCACTTGCACGTCTGTCGTCCTGGGAGAGGGATCCCA
>NC_040029.1:3391050-3397224 GCF_000972845.2 Larimichthys crocea | reverse complement strand
TCCTCTGTGGCTCTTCCTGAGGTTTCTTCCACATTTTTTCCCTGTTAAAAGGGTTTTTGTGGGCAAGTTTTTCCTCACTCGAACCGAGGGTCTAAGGACAGAGGGTGTCACTCCCTGTACAAATTGTAAAGCCCTCTGAGGCAAATGTACTTTGTGACTTTGGGCTATACAAATAAAATTGATTTTTTTTGCCATACTATACTATGACTTTTTTTTGCCATACTATACTATGACTTTTTTTGTCATACCATACTATGACTTTTTTGTCATACCATACTATGACTTTTTTCCATATTATACTATGACTTTTTTGTCATACCATACTATGACTTTTTTGCCATACTATACTATGACTTTTTATATAGTTTATACGGACTTTTCTGCTATACTATACTATGACTTTTTTATATAGTTTATACTGACCTTTTTTGTCATACTATACTATGACTTTTTTGTCATACCATACCATGTTTTTTTTGTCATACTATACTATGACTTTTTTATATAGTTTATACTGACTTTTTTATACTATGACTTTTTTATATAGTTTATACTGACCTTTTTTGCCATACTATACTATGACTGTTTTTTTGCCATGCTATACCATGATTTTTTTGTCATATTATACTATGACTGTTTTTGTCATACCATACCATGTTTTTTTGTCATACTATACTATGACTTTTTTTGTCATACTACACTATGACTTCTTGTCACACTATACTATGACTTTTTTATATGGCTGTTTTTTGCCATGCTATAGCATGATTTTTTTTGCCATACCATACTATGACTTTTTTGTCATACCATACCATGTTTTTTTTGTCATACTATACTATGACTTTTTTTTGCCATAAAATACTATGACTTTTTTTGTCATACCATACCATGTTTTTTTGGCATACTATACTATGACTTTTTTATATGGCTTATATTGACGTTTTTGCCATGCCAATGACTTTTCTGCCATACTATACTATGACTGTTTTTGCCATGCTATACTATGATTTTTTTTGCCATACTATACTATGACTTTTTTTGTCATACTATACTATGACTTTTTTAATAGTTTATACTGACCTTTTTTGCCATACTATACTATGACTGTTTTTGCCATGCTATACTATGATTTTTTTTGCCATACCATACTATGACTTTTTGTCACACTATGCTATGACTTTTTATGCCATACTATACTATGACTTTTATATAGTTTATACTGACCTTTTTTGCCATACTATACTATGACTGTTTTTTTGCCATGCTATACCATGATTTTTTTGTCATACTATACTATGACTTTTTTGTCATACTATACTATGACTTTTTTTGTCATACTATACTATGACTTTTTTGCCATACTATACTATGACGTTTTTTTGCCATGCTATACCATGATTTTTTTGTCATACTATACTATGACTTTTTTGTCATACTATACTATGACTTTTTTTGTCATACTATACTATGACTTTTTTGCCATACTATACTATGACGTTTTTTGCCATGCTATACCATGATTTTTTGTCATATTATACTATGACTTTTTTTGTCATACCATACCGTTTTTTGTCATATTATACTATGACTTTTTTTTGCCATAAAATACTATGACTTTTTTAAGTTTATACTGACCTTTTTTGCCATACTTATACTATGACTTTTTTGCCATGCTATACCATGATTTTTTGTCATATTATACTATGACTTTTTTGTCATACTATACTATGACTTTTTTTGTCATACCATACCATGTTTTTTTTGTCATACTATACTATGACTTTTTTGTCATACTACACTATGACTTTTTGTCACACTATACTATGACTTTTTTATATGGCTTATACTGACGTTTTTGCCATGCCAATGACTTTTCTGCCATACTATACTATGACTGTTTTTTGTCATACCATGATTTTTTTGTCATACTATACTATGACTTTTTTGTCATACTATACTATGACTTTTTTATATAGGTTATACTGATTTTTTTATACTATGACTTTTTTATATAGTTTATACTGGCCTTTTTTGCCATACTATACTATGACTTTTTTTATATAGTTTATACTGACTTTTCTGCCATACTATATTATGACTGTTTTTTTGCCATGCTGTGCCATGATTTTTTTGTCACACTATACTATGACTTTTTTATATGGCTTATACTGACCTTTTTTGCCATACTATGACTGTTTTTTGTCATGCTATACTATGATTTTTTTGCCCTACCATACTATGACTTTTTTGTCATACCATACCATGATTTTTTGTCACACTATGCTATGACTTTTTATGCCATACTACTATGACTTTTTTATATAGTTTATACTGACTTTTCTGCCATACTATACTATGACTTTTTTATATAGTTTATACTGACCTTTTTTGCCATACTATACTATGACTGTTTTTTGCCATGCTATACTATGATTTTTTTGTCATACCATACCATGATTTTTTTTGCCATACCATACTATGACTTTTTGTCACATTATGCTATGACTTTTTATGCCATACTATACTATGACTTTTTTATATAGTTTATACTGACCTTTTTTGCCACACTATACTATGACTATTTTTTTGTCATATCATACCATGATTTTTTTGTCATACTATACTATGACTTTTTTTGCCATACAATACTATGACTTTTTAAATATAGTTTATACTGACCTTTTTTGCCATGCTATACCATGATTTTTTGTCATATTATACTATGACTTTTTTTGTTATACCATACCATGATTTTTTTGCCATACCATACTATGACTTTTTGTCACACTGCTATGACTTTTTATGCCATATTATACTATGACTTTTTTATATAGTTTATACTGACCTTTTTAGCCATACTATACTATGACTGTTTTTTGCCATGCTATACCATGATTTTTTTGTCATACTATACTATGACTTTTTTTGTCATACCATACCATGTTTTTTTTGTCATACTATAGTATGACTTTTTGTCATACTATACTATGACGTTTTTTTGCCATGTTATACCATGTTTTTTTTGTCATATTATACTATGACTTTTTTTGTCATACCATACCATGTTTTTTTGTCATACTATACTATGACTTTTTCTCATACTATACTATGACTTTTTTGTCATACTACACTATGACTTTTTGTCACACTATACTATGACTTTTTTATATGGCTTATACTGACCTTTTTTGCCATACTATGACTGTTTTTTGCCATGCTATACCATGATTTTTTTTGTCATACCATACCATGATTTTTTTTTTGCCATACCATACTAAGACTTTTTTTGTCATACTATACTATGACTTTTTTTTGCCATACTATACTATGACTTTTTTGTCATACCATACTATGACTTTTTTCCATAATATACTATGACTTTTTTGTCATACCATACTATGACTTTTTTTGCCATACTATACTATGACTTTTTATATAGTTTATACGGACTTTTCTGCTATACTATACTATGACTTTTTTATATAGTTTATACTGACTTTTTTATACTATGACTTTTTAATATAGTTTATACTGACCTTTTTTGCCATACTATACTATGACTTTTTTTATATAGTTTATACTGACTTTTCTGCCATACTATACTATGACTTTTTTATATAGTTTATACTGACCTTTTTTGCCATACTATACTATGACTGTTTTTTGCCATGCTATACTATGACTTTTTTGTCATACCATACCATGATTTTTTGTCACACTATGCTATGACTTTTTATGCCATACTATACTATGACTTTTTTTATATAGTTTATACTGACTTTTCTGCCATACTATACTATGACTTTTTTATATAGTTTATACTGACCTTTTTTGCCATACTATACTATGACTGTTTTTTGCCATGCTATACTATGACTTTTTTGTCATACCATACCATGATTTTTTGTCACACTATGCTATGACTTTTTATGCCATACTATACTATGACTTTTTTTATATAGTTTATACTGACTTTTCTGCCATACTATACTATGACTTTTTTATATAGTTTATACTGACCTTTTTTGCCATACTATACTATGACTGTTTTTTGCCATGCTATACTATGACTTTTTTGTCATACCATACCATGATTTTTTGTCACACTATGCTATGACTTTTTATGCCATACTATACTATGACTTTTTTTATATAGTTTATACTGACTTTTCTGCCATACTATACTATGACTTTTTTATATAGTTTATACTGACCTTTTTTGCCATACTATACTATGACTGTTTTTTGCCATGCTATACTATGACTTTTTTGTCATACCATACCATGATTTTTTGTCACACTATGCTATGACTTTTTATGCCATACTATACTATGACTTACTATACTATATTTTTATATAGTTTATACTGACTTTTCTGCCATACTATACTATGACTTTTTTATATAGTTTATACTGACCTTTTTTGCCATACTATACTATGACTGTTTTTTGCCATGCTATACTATGACTTTTTTGTCATACCATACCATGATTTTTTGTCACACTATGCTATGACTTTTTATGCCATACTATACTATGACTTTTTTTATATAGTTTATACTGACTTTTCTGCCATACTATACTATGACTTTTTTATATAGTTTATACTGACCTTTTTTGCCATACTATACTATGACTGTTTTTTGCCATGCTATACTATGACTTTTTTGTCATACCATACCATGATTTTTTGTCACACTATGCTATGACTTTTTATGCCATACTATACTATGACTTTTTTTATATAGTTTATACTGACTTTTCTGCCATACTATACTATGACTTTTTTATATAGTTTATACTGACCTTTTTAGCCATACTATACTATGACTGTTTTTTTGTCATATCATACCATGTTTTTTTTGTCATACTATACTATGACTTTTTGCCATACTATACTATGACTTTTTTGTCAAACTACACTATAACTTTTTGTCACACTATACTATGACTTTTTTATATGGCTTATACTGACGTTTTTGCCATGCCAATGACTTTTCTGCCATACTATACTATGACTGTTTTTTGCCATGCTATAGCATGATTTTTTTTGTCATACTATACTATGACTTTTTTTTGTCATACTATACTATGACTTTTTTTTGCCATACAATACTATGACTTTTTAAATATAGTCTATACTGACCTTTTTTGTCATACCATACCATGTTTTTTGTCATACTATACTATGACCTTTTGTCATACTATACTATGACTTTTTTGTCATATTACACTATGGCTTTTTGTCACACTATACTATGACTTTTTAATGGCTTATACTGACGTTTTTGCCATGCCAATGACTTTTCTGCCATACTATACTATGACTGTTTTTTGTCATACCATACCATGATTTTTTTTGTCATACTATACTATTGCTTTTTTTGTCATACTATACTATGACTTTTTTATATAGGTTATACTGACTTTTTTTATACTATGACTTTTTTATATAGTTTATACTGGCCTTTTTTGCCATACTATATTATGACTGTTTTTTGCCATGCTATACTATGACTTTTTTGTCATACTGTACTATGGCTTTTTTTTACATAGTTTATACTGACTTTTTTGCCATACAATACTATGACTTGTCTGCCATACTATACTATGACTTTTTTATATAGGTTATACTGACTTTTTTATACTATGACTTTTTTTATATAGTTTATACTGGCCTTTTTTGCCATACTATACTATGACTGTTTTTTGCCATGCTATACTATTATTTTTTTTGTCATACTATACTATGATTTTTTTTATATAGTTTATACTGACCTTTTTTGCCATACTATACTATGACTGTTTTTTGCCATGCTATACTATGAGTTTTTTGTCATACTGTACCATGGCTTTTTTTTACATAGTTTATACTGACTTTTTTGCCATACAATACTATGACTTGTCTGCCATACTATACTATGACTTTTTTGTTGTACCATACTATGACTTTTTTGTCATACCATGCTATGCCTTTTTTGTCATGTTATACTATGACTTTTTTTATATATTTATACTGACTTATTTTGCCATACTATACTATGACTTTTTTTTGTTATGCTGCCATAGGATTAGACTGCCGGGGGACCCCGCCCAGGGTTATGCCTAGCCAGGCACGGTATTGGTTGAAGATGCACACATCTCCCTTACCGAAAACTCTCTCTCTCTCTCCC
>NC_040029.1:3390857-3391040 GCF_000972845.2 Larimichthys crocea | reverse complement strand
ATACTATGACTTTTTTTATATATTTATACTGACTTATTTTGCCATACTATACTATGACTTTTTTTTGTTATGCTGCCATAGGATTAGACTGCCGGGGGACCCCGCCCAGGGTTATGCCTAGCCAGGCACGGTATTGGTTGAAGATGCACACATCTCCCTTACCGAAAACTCTCTCTCTCTCTC
>NC_040029.1:3390511-3390677 GCF_000972845.2 Larimichthys crocea | reverse complement strand
TTTTTATCATTCATTGTACAATTTGTTTGTGTTGATTTGTCCTGTACACGTGACATCCATTGCACGTCTGTCCGTCCTGGGAGAGGGATCCCTCCTCTGTGGCTCTTCCTGAGGTTTCTTCCACATTTTTTCCCTGTTAAAGGTTTTTTGTGGGCAAGTTTTTCCT
>NC_040029.1:3346897-3384121 GCF_000972845.2 Larimichthys crocea | reverse complement strand
TGCCATACTATACTATGACTGTTTTTGCCATGCTATACTATGATTTTTTTTGCCATACTATACTATGACTTTTTGTCACACTATGCTATGACTTTTTTTGCCATACTATACTATGACTTTTTTTGTCATACCATACCATGTTTTTTTTGCCATACTATATTATGACTGTTTTTTTGCCATGCTATACCATGATTTTTTTGCCATACCATACTATGACTTTTTATGCCATACAATACTATGACTTTTTTAATAGTTTGTACTGACCTTTTCTGCCATACTATACTATGACTGTTTTTGCCATGCTATACTATGACTTTTTTTGCCATACAATACTATGACTTTTTGTCACACTATGCTATGACTTTTTATGCCATACTATACTATGACTTTTATATAGTTTATACTGACCTTTTTTGCCATGCTATACCATGATTTTTTTGTCATACTATGACATGGTATGACAAAAAAATCATGGTAAAGTCATAGTATTGTATGGCAAAAAAGGCCAGTATAAACTATATAAAAAAAGTCATACTATAAAAAAGTCAGTATAACCTATATAAAAGTCACAGTATAGTATGACAAAAAAAAACATGGTATGGTATGACAAAAAAGGTCAGTATAAACTATATTAAAAAGTCATAGCATAGTGTGACAAAAAGTCATAGTATGGTATGGCAAAAAAAAATCATAGTATAGCATGGCAAAAAACAGTCATAGTATAGTATGGCAGAAAAGTCATTGGCATGACAAAAACGTTAGTATAAGCCATATAAAAAAGTCATAGTATAGTATGACAAAAAGTCATAGTATAGTATGACAAAAAAGTCATAGTATGGTATGGCAAAAAAAACATGGTATGGTATGACAAAAAAAGTCATAGTATAGTATGACAAAAAAGTCATACTATACTATGACTTTTTTTGCATACTATACGATTACTTTTTGCCATACTATACTATGATTGACTCTAACCCAATAGCTCATTGGATTAGAGTGCTAGTTTGGGGTTCTAAAGTCATGGGTTCAAATCTTATGAGATGTGTGGATTTTGAGGTCTCTGTCCAAAAGAAAGAGCGAAAACCACAAAGACATTACCTTAAGCTATGTGAGCCAATAGCTCATTGAGTTAGAGCACTCCTTTGAGCTTCTGAAGTCATGGGTTCAAACCCTGTGACATTTTGGACTCTTTTGAGGTGTCTGTCCAAAAGAAGGAGTGAAAACTGCCGAGAACCGATCGTGAACTATGTGAGCCAATAGCTCAGTCCGGTGCAGTCCAATTTGAAGGCCAACACCCAAAGGTTAGACTTAAGAGTGGTGAAGTCATGGGTTCGAATCTTATGAGGTGCAGTGGCTTTTGAGGGCTGTGTCCAAAAGGAAGAGTGTAAGCTGCGAGAAAAAACATTTCCACTTGTGTGGGCCGATAGCTCACATTGGTAGAGCGCCGCTTCTAAGCCGTGAGGTTGTGAGTTCGAATCTTATGAGGTGCAGTCGGTTTTGAAGGCTGCATCCCCCAAATTAGATATTTGGGCCCCAATAAATATGATATGAATACTTAGGTTTGTCAGGGAAGAGAGTGTAAGAGTAAAGTACCAAGTCCTGATGATAGCGTGATGATCGCAGTTTCCAGTCGGTAAAGAGATAGATAGGATAGATAAGTACAGGGTTACGCCCAAATGATGGGACAAGCAAACATGTCACTTTTATTTTTTTTCCATTTACTCGTTAATTCAGTCATGTATGTAGTCATGTACTGTGTATATATAATGAACTGAAAAATGAATGAGTGAGAATGAAAAAACAAATGTACCATGTTGAATTAATGAGTAAAGGAAAAAATAAAAGTGACATGTTGCAGACATGAACATTTTACAAGCACAGTGTGTAATAATTACACATAATGCCAAAAAAATGAACTGGGCTGAACAGCCTGTGAGCAAGTTTAATAACAGGTTAGTTTTCCTGCATTACAGACAGTTAGAACTCAAACATTTATTTAAAACAGGCTTGAGGAGTAATGGATTTCATGCAACAATACAGGTAAGGTAACTCATCTGAGAGTTACAGAAAATTAACTTGCTCATTACTTTTAGTAAGAATTCTTAGCTTTATTTTAAAATACATGTAATATGTGTAGTGCGAGTCTCTCAGCGGCTCTGCAGAGTGAAACATGGCTGATGTTAGAGTTTACACATCAGTCTCACATGTCTAAGTAAAAAAATGCAACAGTTCAAGTTTGACCTTTATTTTGTCTTCAAAGCAGAAACGACGTCACAGCACACTTAAAGTTTAGTCTAAGATGTGAAAACAGTCTACACACTAATTAATTCACTCAACAAAACATGAGTTTGTTTTTAAAAACTTAAACTTAGTTAAAATCTTGTTTTCCTCATTTTCTGACGTGACATTGTTCTGTTGTCTTTGACAGTCATGTCATTAGGTACACCAACAATCCAGTGTGATCAGACAACTCTTTCATACAGCCTTTAATGTTGACACTTATGTTTAATACTGAGCTTGTATTGTGAAACTGGACTGCATTATATTGAAAGAGTAAGAAACACTTGTCACTATAACAGTTTAATACTCGAATGAACAACTTTTATGAAGCTTCTAATGATTTTAACAGCCATGTTTCGCTCCGCAGAGTTGCTACATGTATTTTAAAATGATAATGCTGTTAATAATTCTTAAAACTAATGAGAAAATTAATTTTCTGTAACTCTCAGATGAGTTACCTTACCTGTATTGTTGTAATTTTCTGTAACTCTCAGATGAGTTACCTTACCTGTATTGTTGCATGAAATCCATTACTCCTCAAGCCTGTTTTAAATAAATGTTTGAGTTCTAACTGTCTGTAATGCAGGAAAACTAACCTGTTAAGCTTGCTCGCAGGCTGCTCCACCCAGCATCATCGAGGTCCTTCAGGGTCTTCAGGCACACTGGAGGTGGATTCTGGTCAACCTGCAACAAGGAGAACATCAGAGTGTCACAACATAGCACTACAAATGGATATATGTTTAAAATCAATTTAATGGCATGCTCAAAACTTTAACATGAAGGTTTTTAGATTGCACTGACCCAATTTTAACTTAATCAGATTCATTTTATAGGAGAGATTTGTTAAAGCACAATGCCTGTAAATCCCAAAACTAAGTCAGCCTGGTTTGGGGTATGACTTCACATTTAGAGAAACAGGTCTCTACTGGAGCTGCTATCACGTTATGTTACATCTATATTAGAAATATATTTTTGTCACTGTTATGACTTTTTGAGCACCTCAAAAATGTGATTCACATTGGGGAAACAAAAAGAAGTCCTTGAATTACAATAACAGTCACTGCTCAGGTCTTAACGACAGCTACATTCTGAAAACATTCAGAATAATAAACTTGCCACTTAGAATTGAAATCATTTTCAACATTCAGGCAGTTTATAGTGCGTTTTCCATCAGGTGTACTCAAGCTTCCGCAGGAACATGTGGCGTGTAAGAAGCTGATTGCATTCCTAAACGTTCGACTCGCACGTCTCAGAGGAACATGGTGAATTTCTTTGGTGGATCTTTGAGTAGAATTTGATCATTTTCTATCATTACGATTTGGGGCTGACTTTAAGTGCTAGTGGGCTGAGCTGGACCTGATGAATAAAAAAATAAATAAAAAAAATTCACCTCAAGTTCAACTCCAGCAGCTCAAGTTACTTTCTAAGGTCTGACTTGCTCAGAGGAATGCTGCTGAACAACACCACATCAGCAAAAACACAACACTCAAATATAATGATCTGGCATCTCCACCCATTGTCTGCTACACCTGCATCTTCACCTACCAAACGCTCCACTATGTCACTGGCTAGTTTCAAATTTTACAGACTGGTTCAGTGAGGGTAGCCTACAGTGCTTTTTACTGCAGGATGTGGGCTGTAAAACCGAGACAAAGGGTGAAAGATGCCAATATGCTCCGCAGAGCTGAATAAAAATATCGACTTTAAAGAGGCACAGACAGTGGTTTCCATTAAACGGTAACTCTGGTGTCAAGTCACGCTCGACTGCAATCTTTCCCAAACCCTCACCAAGTGCTGCAACTTTCTAAACAGAATTAGAAGTTGCTGTGAAAAAAATACAAATTGATTTCAATCTGACACCAAATCATAGCCCTCACAGTAATTAACATCTCATTATGGTGAGAGAAATCTTATTACAGGCAGTTACCATCTTACAAGACATATTGGCTGCAAAGTACTTATTTATCAATTTAATTTCTCAGAGATGGGTTCAGATAAGACATCTGAGCCAATCAGGGAAGTGGAGAGTGTAAACAAAGAAGTCTTATCTTTTACATAAACAGTGTATATAGATGACTAAACAGTCAAACCTTAAAAAGTTTATTTACTTGATCGTAAAACTACAGCACCTCTCATATCGCAGCTTAGTTTGATATAAAACACTCGATTCATAAAAAACACTTTCATGAATCTAAAGCTCCAACGTGAGGTTTCATTCAACAAGACTAAAGTCATTTATGCGTCTCTGCACAGGCTGACTTCTCTGCTCTCTGCCTTGACTCTTCTCAGAGTTCAACTGGATTCACAAAGTCACAACTTTTGTTTACACAAACTGATGTCTGCAAACTTCTGCAGATTTTCAGTCCAAGGTCAATGTGGTGTTGTTTTCTACTGTACAGTGTATATGCTTAAAACATTAACAGAGTCGTGTTTCTGCTCTGAATGCCACTCAAAGTTTCTTATTACTTTCTGATAAGTACAATAATTGGGCGAGATAAGACTCCTGCATGTCACTACCAAATCTCTGCCAGCTGCCCAACTTCATGACCAGGTAATATGATCCCTTCACCTGATAATGGAAAGAATTGGGCAGGGGTCATTATGGGTTTCTTCTCTGCACGTCCCCAGCAGCAGGAGGTGCACGGTGACACAGAGGGAAAAATGCATTTCTGAATGGTAATAAAGATGATGTCATGAGCTGATTTCAGTGATGGGAAAATCATTGGGTCAGTAACAGCCTCCTGCTGCTCGTCTCCAAGGTGATAAATAGTCTAAATCTATGCTTCATGATCCAGATGATTTATGATCAAAGGGACCTGAGCGACAGATCTGCGATTGCATCCTCCTCGGTCACAATCTAGAAGGATTGCATCATTACGCTCATGCGACACTGATTTGCGATTGAGTCTTCATCAGTGACAGTATCAAATGAATTCAACCAGATATTCATTCATCAGCTGCAACGAGGAGGCGGCTGTGCTCCGGCTGGAAGAAGACCTGCTCTGCAGAGCGGGAACAAGACTTGAACAGAGAAGAAGACTAATCTGCATCTCAAAGACTGAAAAATGGTACAAGTTGTAATATCTGATTTCTAATAAGCTGCAAGCATAAATTCATGCTCCTCGTGTTTTACTTTAGATCTTAAAGGAATAGTTTGACATTTTGGGTGCACACTTATTCACTTCAAACATGTTAGCCGAGCACAACAACTACAAACCAGGATAGTCCACAGCCATGCTAGCAGCACATAGCAGGCTTTGCATGTTACTACTTTCAGGCTGATCGATAAATGCGCCGTATTCCCCAGCTGAGACTTAGTAGGCCTCTGGAGGATGATTTAAGGTTTTAGGTATTAAAATGAACAATGAAAAGTTTGAAGGAAACAAATGACAAATCAAAATAAGTCCAAATATTTCTGCATGATTTTTAGAAGAGGGCAGGAGATACTTCTATACACAGTGCTTTCAAAAATCCTGGAGTGGTTGCTCAAAAACAGCAGCCAGTGCATCCATCAAGTTTAATTATTTATTAGTTACAACTTGCTTTCTTGGTCGGGGAGTCAAGTTGCTGGACTGCAGCAGTACTGTACAGTATGTGCGGAAAAACTATTTCAGCATCATATGTTCATGAAAAATATCTGCTCATCATATGCTCATCTATATCAAGCACTGATGTCGGAAATTGCAGTTTGTCTGCATTAATGGGTTTAGTCCTGCCAGCGTTAATGGATGCTTCACAGAACAATATGAATAAATCTTTTAAATGACGTGAAAGAGGACACCCTGAGTGTTCACATTATTAAAATGAGTCAGCATCAGGAACACTGCCAGTTATTAAACTGACTTCTCTGTATGAGCACAGGTACGTAGCCTGCTTATTATGAATCCTCAACACTGTGTCCTAAAAACAGTCAAAGCTGGATGGCAACAGCCTGAGGGCTACACACGCAGGGAACTGTTGCTTCAAAGACGAGCCTGAACTGGGCACAGAATATTTTAATACAGTAAATGTGAAAGTCGAGTAAAAGACAGCGTTTTAAAAAGTTTGCATTAACACGAGTTTTCTCCAGGGGGTTAACCTCTGGCTGCTCAGTGCTGGTACGATACTATCATCAAGTTGTCTCCTGTTTGGGAACAGGCTGTCTAAATAAAGCCATCTGATTTTGCGAGGAGTTTAAAAAGGAAAACTGGGTATGCCGGTTTCATTACAGCCGCAAATTGGATAGTGGAATGAAGGCATGTGCCGCATGCACAAACATATCTCCGACAACTCGCAATCCACAAAACAGTCGGGCCTCATCTGAGAGCATTCATTAATGGAAACTCGAGGGAAATCTGCTTGTTGGCTAGGTTCGCCTGACTTTCAGCCATATGCAGAAATGTTTACAACTTCGCTGCAGCAGAGAGAGGAGAGGGAGGGAGTGTGCATCTCACAATGCCTGCTGCTGACGGCTTCATTAAAGATGCATCCAGTTTCTGTCTGGGTGCCTAAAGTAACAAATAGGAACTCAGGGGGTATCTGACCAAAATAGTTGCATGCGTTAGTTTTATCTTTCCAAAAGGGTCAACACACAGATCTGACGGAGTCATTACCACGAAGGACATGACAGAGTTTTGTCTTCGCCTGTTCCACTGAAGCTCTCAACTCACAATTTGTGTTGGTAATGCACAAAGACAGCTGCAGTGTTATGGTTCATAACATGCTCTGCCTTTATATGCGTACTTAGACTCTGGCAGAGGCAATCTGGATTCCTAAGATTACCATCATTAACATTAATAATTCACATAAGGAATTGTCCAAACACTGTACACTACTCCTGAATATGACAGTCGCTCACTGGACGGGAAAACATTCACAAGTGCCCATATACTTCATATCACATTTGGCGTTTTCTAAGTCAGACCTCCTGTTTCAGTGTGTGCACAAAGCTACGGCTCAGGGGAAATCCTTTGACCATCACATCATTACAGGGGAGTGATTAAGAGAAATGAGCAGCCGTCGTCCAAACATCTGTGACAGCTTTGTTAGCCTTTTTGGATCCTGTGAGGGGGAACCTGAGTCAAAGTCATCATGTCCACCAGCTGTCACCACTGGGCTCACACTCCTGACGTTGGCTGTTGCAATATTTTTGATCAGTCTGGACTTCAAGATTAAACTCAGACTTTAGCTCTGTTTCAGTTCGAGTTTGATTCCATGATACTACTTCTGATGCATTTGGCTCCAAGTTTAAACCCAAACTGGCACAACCGCAACCATCTTGTAAAATAATAAACACCACGATCCTATTGGCTTTGAAAAAAAACTGACTGATCAGGGGTCGGACTGACCTGTCCATTCACTTGTTTCATGTTTTTATGGCACTAAAATGAAAATTTTAAGTGCACATTGTTCTGCTTCTATGTGATTCATACAGCAGACCTTGAAAACAAGGTCCAGTGGGTGTCTTAATGGATGAGCAATGTGAGGCAAAAAGACTAAATGTTTTCAGTCTTCGTACAGCCGACCTCTGTTACGTGCCATCCCCCGTCTCTGCCGTGCTTTCACATAAATGCCTTTAGAAATTTAGCCTAGCTCGTCAGGTGAAGTGTCTGTGACGCTGTGATGTTTCCCGCCGCGCAGAGGTTTTTATTTGCATTTGAAATAGCAAACTGCAACACACAAACCCGAGGCTAAATCAACACCAATCTTCTGGCAGCTGCTACCCTGCAGAGCGCTCTCTCTGGATTCAGGAGAGGACAAGGCCAGATGCCAGCGGAGGAGCCACAGACAAAAACACTGTCAGAGTACAGAGGTACAATATTCAGAGGAGCAGTATCTGGGCTAGAGGGTGGCATTTCAGAAAAATGCACCTGGAGTCTCCCCTCTTGACTTGATATTAAGATGCTTTTTTAGATTCAGTGTGCATGGTATTTAATCTTGTGTTACAATGTTTTCATCTAACAGGAGTCAAGTATTCAGGACTTTAGTAGAAATACATAAGTGGGCTTTGGAAAGTCACAGGTCTTTGTCATTGAGATTGTGAAAGTACACTGTCATTTCGAGGGCCCTGGGCTGACAGTTCCCCGCATGCACTAGGAACAGCTTATTCAGTGGAAAATAGCGGTGTAGGTCTATACTGGACATGCAGATACTTTGAACTCATCCTCAGACTCCCAGTGGGACACGTTGCTCATAAGATGGGAATGTGGCAGGCGGAGACGACGTACAGGTGTCGCAGTTACAGACCATTTTCCATCACTGACTGAACTTTTTTTTTTTTTTTTTTTAACAGCAGCAGAAAAATCTGGTAACTACACAGCTTAGCTATCCCAAAATGTCACGGCAGCTGAGCGTCCCAAGTTTTAAAAAGCCCAATGATTGCGATGTGGTGCAAAGAGGGGCAGATGAGGTGGAGGATGAAGGGCAAGTCATGTTATGGAGGATTCAAGTGGCAGCAAAGAGGTGAAGAGATTAGCCTACAGGTTCAGAGGGAGCTGGATAAAAAGTGACAGCACTATCAGCGTCTCTGTTCAGCTTCTCCGCTGTAAGTTACTGTTGCTACACCGGTCAAGTTCAACACGTGAAGTTTGCAATAATAACGGTGGCAGATTTAGAGCTCAAAACTCCTCTATCAAAATGATCAAGCTCAAATCAATTTTATTTGTATAGCCCAAAGTCACAAAGTACATTTGCCTCAGAGGGCTTTACAATCTGTACAGGGAGTGACACCCCCTCTCCTTAGACCCTTGTACAATCAAGCTCGTAGCTTGATTGTACAATTACAGACACATCTCGACTTACAGAAGTCTCACTATGGCAAGGGGTCAGGTCAAAACAGTGAACTCCACACAGAAAGCAGAATCTGGAAACGAACCAGGACATTAGCCTGTGAGTAGAGTCTAAAACAACCTGCTAACGTACCTACACCTTCTGTTCACTGGAAAAATAGACAATCTCCAGAACAAGAAATCCACCATTTGGTATGTTGTGCTGTATATAATCGGTTTAAAGATACAATTTTCTAAATGATCTTCAACGCAAACATTGGAAACCCGGGCTACAATGCCCACTGCATTGATTGGAGTGCTCTTAAAGAGCCCCTATTTCAGGCACATGATTGCATAATTGGACTGATGCCACAAAACCCATATACAAGATGTGTGAAGGGTGCAATCATGTGAAGTGGAGAACCTTTAAACACACCGACTCGTTCTGAAGCCGGAGCCTCCTCTTCTCTTTTTTTCCCCCCTCCCTGCGTGTCTTCTTTTGAGCTCGCTCGAGTCAAATAAAATATTCAGGCTTCATCCCTGCAAGCTGAAGACGCTCCGGATGGAATTTTTCTGAATGCACACTCTGCCTCTCTTCCTCGGTCTCTATATCTCCACCGTATACACACGCTCAGCCCTCCCTTCCATTGCCACAAACATACACTGTTTGCTTCTGTGCTCTGTGTGCTGCAGATAATCTTCATGAGGCAGAGACCCCATTGAGTGTATTTATAACCCAATCAGACGGGTATTCAGCCTTTTCTTCTCCTCTTTCCACTGTTTCTGCCCGTGCTTTTATATCGCTGTTAAAGCCACTAAATCAACACATCAACGTGAGACTCACATTAGCCTAGCATGTGTACGTGCGTATCCTGTACATGGCAGCAGGTGGTAATCCTAAAAAGATTTATCACAAGTCATTATCGGCCAAACTAAAACTAACTTGTCACTTGGTTAACTGCGACTGTGCACAGACTACATGCACGTGCCTTTCAGCAAATAATCACAGTTGTCAACTCCAGATGGCAGACTTTGAGGTAAAATCTCGTTAGTTGCATGTCATTTCCCAGGGAACTGTGCTGCCGTGTTGCTATTCATTTTGTCAGTGTTAGGTGACTGGAACAAGCAGGAGTGTGGGTGCGCGCACTGTTAGAATCCTACCTTTAGTGAAAACATGCCAGAAATGACAAGTCGCATCCAAAAGCTGCCGTGGATCTTAGCAGCGGAAATAAATACACACAACGGTGTATGAATATTCTTAGATCGTGTTTGTGTTGGTGAAAATTGGCTGGTGACAGTCATGTCTCACTTGCTTTCATCTGGAGAAGTGGGTGGCTGTATCCCAAGGAAATATGGAGATACAGTATATTGATGTTTTCATTTGAATAGACAGAACCAAACGTCAGATTGAAGGAAATGAAGTACTGTATGGGAAAATATAGATGAGTCATTTAGGAAATAGTACTTTGGAAACAGGCTCTGTAATATTTTAGCTGAGTACTCAGATACACTGAGAGACACACACAGACTACACACACCTACACACCACAGGTTTCTCCACAGCTTAACAGTAATGGAGAATGTATAAGACAACTGTGTTCAATGCCTCAGGCTGTTGGCAAAAGCAGTGTCCAGCCAGAAAACCATCAGAAGGATTTAAGCGTTCTCGGCGTCAAAAGTTTAGTTTGTCTCAGAGTCTGAAAAACAAGACGGGGGGAACAATCTGATGGGAGGGGTTATAACAGCGAAGCAGAATGTTCTGAGCATTTTTAAAAAGGGAGCAGGGCGAAAAACGAGGACAAAAGCACTTGGGCACATTAATTCAAACCAAAAAGATGACTTCCTTTCATGTATGTCGTGACTGAGACATGCTAATGAGCTTTAGGGTCACAAGAGCCTGCTGTTGGCTAAGTGCGCACCTGCGTCATAAGTAACATCCCTCTTATCTAAAGAGCTGCTCAGCCCCGATCTGTGATCATGTAAATTAGAAATCACAGGGGAAGTTGGCTGGGTGAGGTGATGAGTGGCTCGCCTCTCCTTAAATCGGCTGCATCCCAAGTCAATACATCGACAGTGTGAACGTGTGACAGAAGTAGGAACGTTGATTTTACATTGTGCAACAATGAATCGGTTGACCGCCGTCATGGCTCATGGTCCTGTTATTACATGTTAATACGGCAGTCACAGGATGGGATAAATACAGCATATCGCTCATATTTAGGTTGCTTTAGGTCCCAAACTGACAAGGAAAAAAGGGTCACTTTGCCTGCGATGCAGAACCAGCCTTTCTATTTTATGACAACAAAATTCAATGTTGTAGACACACCTCATCAACACCCTGCTATTTCCTCTTTGGCATGCTACATCAATCAAGCATTTTAGCTCCTGCACAGCCAGACCACACATCAATCACACACTGATTTGGGAGCTTCACTTAATGTGGCCAGCCCTGTGGGGACGGTGCTGGGATCCTGCATGGCCAACAGGACGGCGCGTATACAGATTTAAATATGTGCAGCCCTCGTGATTAACCATCTCGGACACATCTTTTTGTTCATTCAGATTATATGAATGCTGTCTCGAGTCGTGTTGCAATTTCGACCCAGGCTCTAAAAATGGAGTCGTAAACAAGGTGGTTATGGCCGATCTGAGGTACAGAGTCTGGTATAAATCCTAGGAGCTGTAATTAAAATTGAATGAGACAAGAACATTGAGAGGACGACAACAGGGCACCAGCTGAAATTGGTTGTACTGTACTTGACAAACTGCAGTCTATGAAAATGTGCGGTGTGAAAAATAAATTATGAAAACAACAACGGCAAGCAATCCCTACTTGATATTCAACATGGATTAAATGATTTCTTGCAGGAGACATATTGCTCGTTTAAATGTTGAAAATTTCAAAACTCGTTGCATTTCAAGATGGGAGATGAAACAGACGACATATGGCAAAGGTCAAGGCTTCCTGCAGGGACGAGCAAAGCCGGGTTCATTCATTTATCAGCACTAAACTGTTACTAAACTGCGCTTTAGAAGGAACACCACGAGGGACTAATAGTTAAAATATTTCATATCTGAAATGTTAATTTCATTTTCTAACTCAAATAAAATAATAAATGGTTTGCTACTTTTGAGTAATGTAGGAACACATTCTTCAGAAGCAATTAATCACAGCACTGCTCTGTTTAGACAGGATTATTTGGGCTGGTATGACCAGTATTTCTGGTTATTGGCAAACCTTGGACTCAGTAGTGTCCATTGTACAACAGTCTTTAACAGTGTGCAGACTATAGAGTTTAGCATTTACCATTATCCCACCATATACTGTCACTTTAAGTGGCTGCTGTTCAGCCAAAGCTTCATAGTCTTCTTTAGATCTGAGTTGTTTGCGTGAACTACGCTCAGAAATCCTGTGATTGAAACAGGAAAGTCTCTGTAAAGCCTATTCAAGAGCAATTCTGTGCCAGTGTGCCCCTCTATCACAGAACCCCTGCTGCGAGACGTTCACCTCGGCAAAACCTGACTGCACCTTTGGCAAACAAACACAAAGACCAGCATGCTACCTTGTTCCCATCGCACTCTTCAATCCATAATTCATACACTGTAATTCCAGTCACTGCCTGCCTGCTTTGACAATCCGGAAACTGAGTGATGTTTCAGTATGTGGAACAATCTGAGGGGGGTTAATGTCAGGGATGTGTTTGTTACACAGGTCTGGGTTCTGACAGAATTCTCAGAAATCAGGACAAGAGTGACATAAGCCTTTCAATAATGAATCACTAAATATGGGTTGCAAAGTGGCCTAGTTCCACTGGTATGTGCTTTTGTAAAGCATTGATCACAGCTTGACAATGATGTCTCACACTGTTCACAAGTCGACTTTTACTGCAACCTGCTGATGACACTTTGTGACGCTCTAAGCTCAGTGGCAACTCCCCTCTGAGTACGTCCTGTTTGAAGCCTCGCACTGACCAGGTACTGTGATCGATTGTTAGGTGTGTCATGATGTCAAAATGTGAACAGCATGATGAGGACTGTTTAAGTACAAACGGTTTATTGAACCTGAACATTTAGTAGTCGAATGATGAATCAGACACTTGTTTTTTGTGGTTAATCACCTTGTTAGAAGAACAGCATGTTATGTAAGCTAATAAGCACTGAAACATTAAACAGTTGGACAAAATAATTTAGAAAAGGTCACATTAAGTTCATCTGTAAAGGTTAGAGTGCATTTTAGGGGCACTCTGAAATTTCATTTCACTCCATTTCAGCTCTACTTTGATGACTGGGTAAGGGCCTTTTACTCCCCACAGAAGCAATACTCAAAAACTGATACTTTGGTAAGATTCAAAATAATTTCACAGGTACATTACATCAGGCCTGGAGGTCACAGGTGGCCTCAGGTTCAGTTTGTTTGGAATTTGAATAACCCGGGAGAGGAGAAGACCAAGTTTGTAATTGAAATGTGGTCTGACACTGCTATTTAAAATAAAAAATCAACTGGAAGAAACTCAAAAATGGCAACTATTACCAGATATTTTTGGGTAGAATGAGAGAGGACAGGAATGCAATGCCAGGGCCAAGCTATTTAAAATAAATGTGCAGCAGAGCACAGGGTTATTTCAAGCTTATATTACAGACATGCATTTATTTCTAGTTCACCCTTTGAGAAGTATATTTGGTCATATTTTTCTATGTAGCGTTGTGTTTTAGGAGTTGCTCCTGTTGTTTGCAGCTTGATGCTGTCAATACAAACATACACAGCTTTCAAATAAAAGCCTTCTAATGCTTCAGTGGATAGAATCCATCCATTTCCTATGAAGCTTTTACTTCAAGACATTTGCCGCTGAATTGCCAATGACTGAAATAGAACTCAACTATTGCATGTCGAGTGTTAGACGACTACCTGCCGAATAGACATCAAACACACCTGTCTACAAAACAACAAGTCTGAGATACAGCCCACACAACAGGATGTACGGACGTCATAAAACGCTCTGTACTCTCTTAAATGCAATATGAAACCAGAACAAGCCAGACCAAACGTATACGATCTAACAAAAACATGACCATTGGTTCGCTCTTACAGCCACTAAATCTCGCTTGTATAGCCCCATTTTCTTTTGGATTAAAGCTTCAGCAGCTCTACCTCTCATGGAGAGAGCTATAAAGATTGAGCCCTCCTGAAGGCTGATTACCCTCACAGGACTTGCAGTTTAATCTTCAATGGTACTCCTCTTCACTCTCATCTCATTTTTCTTGGTCGATAATAGAATAGACTTCTGCCCATGAATGGGGAGGGGTAATACACGCCTTTTAGTAAAGATATTTCTTTATGGTTAGGTGGGATCCTGGAGGGGATACAGCCTTTTTCCACTAAAGGGCCACCTCGAAATGTAGCCAAGACGACATGAGCTTCACAACCCACACCCAGCTGCTCTTGATCAAATTCTGATGTTTTGTCTTCAGAACATTTATTTTGTGATTTCCCAGAATGCCAGACAACAATCTCAGAGAGCAGAGTGCGGCTTTTCCAGGTGAGAAAAAGTAATATTACATTGAAAATGACAAACTGGCTGTGAGATCTATATTTCACTGGGTTGGAAACCTTAAATGTAATCTATAATGGAGCAGATGGAGGTGAAAGGGTTAACCCTGTGAAATCTGCAGTGCTTCTTGCACTCAGCAATGTGAACCACTGCTAATCAGTGAGGTTTCAGGCTGATCGGACATCACTACAGACTATCCAAATGCTTTCTAGGTCTGATTTATTCATTCCCGGTACAGGCAGTCCTTGTTGGGAGCAGTACCAGCGTAAAATGGGGCAGTAGTAGCCCAGAGGTTATAGAAGCAGGCTTGTGCCTGGAAGGCCACTTTTCAAATCCCCTAGAAATGTAGAAGGGAAGATGAATGAGTAACACTACTGTCCTTGGGGCAAATAAACTGATGCACATTCCTCAAGCAAGGCACCAAGCCCACAGCGGAGCTCCTCAGTTGCCAACAATAAATGTGCCAGTATACAGAGCGCCATCAGATTTGCTTGTTCAATGGTCAAACAGCATTTAAAAAACATGCTCCTAAAGTTGGTCTGCGTCACAATTACTGCAACTTTCTGAAAACAACAATGTGACAATGACACACCATGCAGCGATTACACATAGGATAAGAAAAAACCTCTCGGTCATTCTTTACACAACTATTTCTGTCACAGCCATATCAGCAACACTATGACTAAGACAGCGTGTGAAGTTATTCTGATATTTAATAACTCCTTTCTGTGGCCTTTAACCTGCCTCCAAGTGTGGCTGTTAGGAACAGCAATTAACACTTTGCATTGCAACTTTGTATGTCTAACACTGCATGTTATTTTTAAAAATGAAAGCCTTAAAACTTTCTACTGGTGAGGTCCCAGAGGTCAATCTATGAGCCTGCATGAATATGAAGCCAAGGAACTCAGATTCATTTCAACACAGGGAGGATGAATGTTATAATCAGGTCAAAGGTCAAGTCGTTCATTCAACAACTAGCAGTCAGTTAACTTAACATAAAAACTAAAAAAGGCGGCAGTAGATCATAAACTTGTTATATCATGTGTAATTCATGTATCAGCTAATGAGCCAAGTAGATTTTGTTACCTCAGATCTGAACCAGAATAACTGATCCTGCTGCTAGGTGGTGGCTTTGAATAGATACCACTCATGTCTGTATGCTAAATACAATCCATCTCTCATCTCTCAAAAAAAGCTTACGAGCATATGTCCCAAAGTATAGACGCAAACAATACGTGTATATAAGAGTTATGACTAAGCTGTTGTTGACTAAGCTACTTGATTCGAGAAATGCTTCCATTAGACGCAATTAAGCCTTAAAGCTTCAATGCACTGTACAAGAAAGGTATGGTTTGTCTATTTCAAACTCCAAAAATACAATTTAGTCATTTTTTCCTTTGATTGATGGAAACAGCGTGACGTTTCAGTAATTAATTGCTTACAGTACCGAGTCATTTGCATGAAAAATGAGAATCTTTCATTATACTTATCAAGAATCTGGAGATTCCTACCCTGTCTCTGAACGCTGGATGTCAGAAAGTTTTGGTGCGAATAGTCACGCGTTTGATCAAAAGATGGCCTGCTGTGAGACAAATGACAGATGACACGAGGACGATCTGCGAGCGAGTGTCTGTGAGGATGCTGAGAAAGAGAAGGGGGTTAAATGTGAGGATAAATAAAAAGATTGGGGTGAAAGTGAGACAGGGACAGGAGCAAGCTAGACGGGCGAGGAAACCGAAATGGAGCGGAAGAGAGACGACCAGAGACAGCAATGACAGAGGGAGAAAAGTCTCCATGGGAGATAAGGGAGGCAGAGAGGAGGAAGGAGGGGGGCAGAGATGGAGAAGGAAGGACACAGACGGAGAGATAAGGCCTGGCAGTTAACAGAGGCAGCCTGCTGATGTGGATATCCTGGGGAAAGCACATCTAAAACTCTCCCGCTTGGGGGAATTATTTCCATCCTACAAAAGTAGCCATCACAGAAAAGGTACAAAAAGAATGTACCAGCACGTTTTCTTCTCTCGGTACAGATTCTAGTCCAACATTGCTTTTTCAGCAAAAAAATTAAAAGCCTGAGATTTCAAAATCCAGCCACTAAGACATTTAGCTGCTCAAAGAAGATGACAGATGGATGTGTGGCAGCCATCTTCATTTCAACCCAGCAGGAACCCATTCACAAAAAAAAAAAAAAAAAAAAAAAAAAATTGCCTAAATTGAAATGTAAAAAAAATAAGCATGCATAAGAAGTTCGAAAGTGTGAAAAAAACCACAGTAAATTTCAGAAATTAAATAAAATCCTGTTAATTCATTAGATTAAATACATTTTATGCTTGGCTGAGGTGAAAAAGTAAAAGTTAGAGAAAAACAATAAGGAATAAATAACACCAGACAGCCGGATCACTCAGATGGAGAAGGTGTTTTTCTTCTAGATGTTTGATAATTGCTTTTTAAATTCAATTTGACTCACTGCCTGTGGGACATGCAAAGGTAGACAACTACTGTGTTTTGAGCTTTTTCCTGTTTTGGTGGTGGGCGGCTGACTGGTCAACTACTGAAACCTGTAAACGTCTGGTACTTTTCAAGCATGTGTCATGAGCTGAATTTAATCGCAGGCCAAAGAAACAAACTGTTACACAATCTATGACTACCTTTAGTACCACCTAGTGGTAAGGATAAAGAATACAGCGACTGAATACCCCTCGCCTTACTCTCCTTCCACTGATATGACATAGGGTACTAGTTAGCATACAGACTTGACGCACATCATTGATCATATGATCAATTTTTAAATGAAAAATACAGCAGTTTAAAATGAGCGACCAACCACTTGGATGCCATTTAATAAATAACTCAATTCCTAGTTTACGTGAGCTCAAAGAAGAACACAGTTGAGGCAGCAGAAGCAGCTAAGAAGAGCAGTTTAGACAGGAGCATTTATCATGCAGAGGCGCAATCAGGCTTTGCTCCTAAGTGGCACTGACACACGCACACAAAGAGCATAATTAGCGGGGAAGCCTGTCGCGTGTCTTTCCGCGTGTCTGTCGTCTGTGGGCATGCTCGAGTGGAGGACGTTGTGTCTCAACTCCACAGGAACACCACATATCAGCAGGCTGTCATATTTGTTGCAGTATTTTGTCCAAATCTTATTTTCTACATGCTTTGCATCAAACTGCATTTTTAATACACAAATGCTCAATGTACATGGAGACAGGGATTACCGTACTGTCAAGTGTAGAGAGCGAGTCAAGGCTCTTATGGAAACTTCCACAATCCTAAGGCTGTGCACTTAAGTGCATTCTGGTCGATTCAAGCTGACGCTTGAGAAACTGGCCCCTATGTCTGCTCCACGGACTGACACCCAAACACTGACTGCAGATTTCTCTTAGCTGTGTTGTAAATAACTTACGACTTAAGAACAAATGGACCAGGAGAAGGGAAATTGCCAACAGACAATAGTTTCACTCAAGCCACTGAAAAGATGATTTCTATGAAGTTGATGGACTTGAGGCACACATTAGAAAGAACGGTCAAAACTGGGGAAACACTTAGAGTTTTAGCCCCAAAGATCATACAATTCAAGTAATGCAACTTAATATATCTGCATTTTTCATCTTTTTTAGCTGACATTTTCACAGGTCCTATCCATGACATCTAAACGGACCTTCACAGTGAGTTCAATATTTACATTTGTTTCATTTCTATAAAAATGGACACTAGAATTCATTGAGTAAAGAAGCAAACTCCATGAGCAGGCGGCTGTAACATTTGCCAAGTCTGTGGCTGGCATCTGCTACTGAACATGTTTTTGTTATTTGCAAGACACAAAAAAAAAATGCACTTGCTCAGACAGCTTGTTTCATTTGCTCGTTTCTTACTGTTCACCTGTCATCTTTGTCTTGTTTTTCTATTAATTCTGCATGTTTTTCAGCTTTTTGTTTTGATTGTCTCCCCCCTAGTAGACCACTTTTAATTCAATCATTCATGACAACTGAAACAGAAATTTTTCTGGGGAGCAGAGTGACACTACAGGAACAACAGCACAGCACATGTCGGGCTTGTTCATCTTTGTTTTGGGCGGAGGTATCCCTCCTTTTTTTTAAAAAAAGAAAGAAAAAGAATTTTAAGAGCAGCAAACTGCGTGATGTTGCTCCCTCATGTAAACTGGTTTAAATAAATCATGTCTCCTCTGAAAGGCTTAGCGTTATTGCCTAAGCTTCAGATGGGCAGAAAAAGAGCCTCTTCTCTCTCTATATCGTGTATCTATCAACTGTATTTATCTGCTTACACATCAAATCATCACTGCTGTTCAACGGCTAACAGCAGGGACAAACGTACAGAACAATCAATCCTCCTTTTTTCAGTCTCTTCTCAAAGCAGTCTCAGTTCTCTCTTTCTCTCCCAGTGGAGGAGAAAAAAGGGAATCTTTCAACAGAGCAACGACAAACAAGCTGCCCGAACATCACAGAAACAAAACGAATAGAGTGGGCAGCAGACTCATGTCAAACTTAATAGCAGAGGCCATCTGGAGGACAGTTTTAATGTTCCTTATAAAAGTTTCATACCCAACAGTCAAGTCGGCTGTCTTGATGTTGTTAAACCAACTGCAAAACACCAGCTTTCAGCAGTAATGCCATGGATTAAAGCAAAAAAAATAAAAATCTTTTGACTGAATTTTTCTAAACTGCGGCCAAGTCATATTCCGCATTTGCAATTAGTGAGAGATGTTAAGGTAATGTTACTTGACGCGTGCTAAAAAAATAAGATGAGATTTCCAGCCTCACTGCACTCATAACCATGATCTCTAGTGCAGACATCAAGTTTAAATATTTGACCAACAGTGTTTCATAGGAGGGTCATTTTAAAAGTCATTTTTAATCTATGAAATCAAACTGATACTGAACTGATTTTTTTGCCAAGATTGTCTCAAGTATTATTATTATTATTATTATTATTATTATTATTATTATTATTATTATTATTAGTAGTAGTAGTAGTAGTAGTAGTAGTAGTAGTAGTAGTAGTAGTAGTAGTAGTAGTAGTAGTAGTAGTAGTATTTCCAGTGAGCCTCTTATTTAACAGAAAAATACATCAAACAAACAGCACTAGGATTAAGCAACAAGAGCTTTTGCAGCCTTGTGTCAGTGTGATGGTGAACTCTCACCTTTCTGCCATCACTATCACTGTTAATAATCCAAGAAGCTCTGAGGCTTTACATTTGTTCTATATATTATAACACAAGATTTCAGCATGGAGCTACAGGCAGGCTACATTCATGATTTATACAGTCATACTAACTACAAACTTATTATCATTATAAAGTTTCAGGGCATTCCTGTAACCATAGTAACTCAGTGCCATAGGAGGGAGAGACTCTGAAGTCTGAAGTGTGAAAGTCCACACTATAGTTACTTCACACATGTAGCACACAACAGGAGACTATCTGGTCAGAAGAGTTCTCACGTGTTGACTGAACTTTACAAACTGAGTCTCAAAATGACGTCACAGCTCTGTGACGCAGTCAAAAACTAATTGTTACATCAGTGTCATTCTACTGTCATTGGTCAGGCACACACGCTGTAAACGTTACCATTGGCTGCAGAGCGTGACAATCTGTCCATAGAAATCAGCCAACACGTTTTTTCTAAATCTCCGATTTACAATGATCTCATAAGTCGCCTCTGTGAAGTCTGACGGAAATCCGTCGTAGCTACAGAGAACTCTAATCCATGAGTAATGCAAAAAGACTTTTATTCATTTCAATCTGCCGAGGCTGCAAGCATGTCGAACTTCAGAGGAAAAGCAGGAGAATGTCACAAGATGAAAATTCAACAATCTACCACTCTGTCCATTAAACATGAAGCTACAGCCAGCAGCTAGTTAGTTTAACATAAAGGAGAACCCACTAGTCTGGCTTTGTCCAAAAGCAAACCTGCCTACCAGCACCTCTAAAGCTCAAGTCACAACTCGAGCGTGAAGGCCTGGTCCCACCGGACAATATTAATCCACAGCTTTGCAAAGCATTTGGTTATAGAGGAATGGGGACGTAGTGACCACGCTGACTGGGACTAGTTGGTGAAGTTTTTTGGATTGTTCAGTTCATTCAATAAATGAGTTTGATAACTCCAACCCACTGATACCTATTAAGGAGTAATTTATATGAATACTATAAAAGTGCACAGCTAATTTGTTACAATAATAAAATACATGATTCCCATGAGAGAATCCTCTCAGTTAAGGTAGCTAACTGAATTTGCTGGAAAGTTTACCTGCTGGTGTGACCTGGTATTGAACTTCAGAGTCTTCAGAGTATCTGCTGGTATAACAAGATATCAACAAGCATTAGTCTGGTACATAACCTTTGTAAAACCAGTTTTTGTGCAGTTTAAAAAGACAAAAGCTCATAATTTTAGAGAGGACTAAAAGTTTTGCCCTCCTTGACGTTTATGCAAGCTAACAGTCTCCTACTGTAGATGTAGATGCTTTATATTTGGCATACATCTGAGTGGTGTGGATGTACTCATCTCACTGTATGCCAGAAAGCGAATAAGCATGTCTCCAAATGTCCATTACCATCTGTCAATGAATTATTCCCCTAAAAGCTGTGTTCAGTCTACTGAGGTTTTGCCTTTATTGTAGAAAAAAAACTATTATAATACGTGTTCCCACAAAACAGAAAAGGACATGGCTCCATTTAGACATTAGTGCAGTGGAGTACATCACAGGACAGCATCAGACATTAGTCACATACAGCGACAGTCCAGACTCTCCATATGGTTCAGTTCGTGAACTCTGATTCTACGCCTTCTCCTAACTACTTCTTGAAAACCGAGCGAGAGTATACCTTTCTGCCACTAAGTGTAGCGCATCAGTAAATGCACCATGCTGCTGCTCTGTAATGGAAGGAGCAGGAATAGCTACGAGGCCATCAGAGTCTGTCTGTGTTTACGCAAGGAGAGCTGGAGAAATGGAGTATAAATAAATACTCTGTACAGAACATATAAGCTGTAACATGTTTTGTGTTGTTGGCCTGCTAAACTGTGTCAGAACATAAGCACAAAATGGGGTTTCTTTATTTATCCACTGCTTGCTGTGCTCATGTGCTATAAAATGAATCACGGACAAAAAAGCACATACATGCATATAGACACGTATTTTTGGATTTAATAGGGTGGTGAGGGCTTTGAGAATCATTGGGAGTCAGGAGGGGCGAGCAAGGGTAGGACAGCAGGTGTTAATTGCTTATTTTCTGGGGGTTGAGCCACAATGTGTGATTTTTGCCAAGCAACGCCTGTCTTTCTTGAGTGCAACAGGCCTAAATTGCTCATTCTTGTTGGCAGGAGGAAAAATGCAAATCAAAACGCCATTTGGAAACCTTTGGAATATGGTGCTATGACTGGGTACACTATGTTTCTGTCATATGCTGCTTTGGTGCTTGGGGGAAAGTAAATGCCAATTAGTTTAGTTTCCAGTGCAGTTACTAAAGCTTGTTTTTTGTATTTGTGAAAGACTGACCCAGAATATTTAAAATCACCACTTTGGATTTGGTGTACCACGCTGAGCTCTGATGTGAAAGCAGCTGAGGTAAAAACACTTCATCTTGTCAAGCTGCAAACGCACAACAGTGACCTGAGCTAATCTACTTATAAAGACATGTTCACTGATATGTTAGCAAACAGATGCTTATTTACACATCCAGCAGATACACACCAATATCAGAAAACATTAGCAGTCATACGAAGTCGTGTTTATGGCCACCTGATGAATATAAATTCAGTATTCCCTCTTTTAGCTCTGTTTTGACTTTGTCAACTCATGAAGGAAACATCTGCCTCTAACTGCTCGACTAAAACTTTCTAGCTGCTGCTCGAAATCACTAATGAGAGCTTTCAGACTGAAGCAAACGTTCAGCTATAATTTTCTGATGGTTAATAACTGTAATCGCATGATCGATTGCATTATTTGTACCCTTTTATCCATTGTTGACATAAAAATATTGGCAGTTTCAGCATTTATAATTCATTTTTTCAATTATCCTCCTAAAGGTTGGACCATACTGGACGTTTTAACTTTCATCAAAAAAAAAACAAAACTCATTTTGCTGCTGTCTTTCTCCATAATATAAAGTAAAAACAATAAGTCTATATCCTGGTCATTTCAATGTTTGCAGTGAGTGTTAACTACCTGTGTCTGGACAGGGCCCTTTTTCTGGGAAGACTCCTCGCTTACAGGAAATCTTACAGTTGCGGTTTGTCTGGAATACAATGAGCAGCGGCAGCAGCAGAAAAACGTGACCATCTGTTTTAGGTTCAAATTAATTAGCAAGAATTTTTCACAGAAAAAAAAAAAAAAAAGACTTATTTTCAGCTGTTTCTAAACTTTACTGCGCTACTGGAGATGACAGGTTAGAGCTGCCAACAAAGCCTGTGGAGATAACAGTTGTACCGTCTGTGCTGTGGAGTCAATGTACATACGCCCACAGGCTGAACTCCTGAGTAAATAACTAAATAAAAGAGACTGTTGAGCGACTGATGATGCGCTTACCCACTTTATGCCGGGATTGCATCATGAAAACATCAGCTGTTGCGTTTCATTCGCCCACCGGATTCCACCAGCCGCCACGAGCTGCTGATCTGTAGCCAGAGAACAAGACCAAAAAGACAGATTGCAGTCATGATATACACGCAGAGCCTCTCTTCTGCAGGAACAATTCTCTCAAAACTCAGTGTTGTGTGGACAGCGCTGAAACTTATTTTGCCCTCAAAGCAAGACAAACCATAAATAACAAGAAAAATGTCCAAAATGAAAGTGAGAGCATGAGAAAAAAAAAAAATCCAAACATCCCGGCTGACATTCAAGAAACAATTACTTTTGTATAGATGCCAGGTTTCCACACAGAACGTGACCAGTTTGTAAAATAAATCCTTCAGTCCACTCCAAAGACTAAATGATATGAGCTGCTGTCAGTAATTACACACACTCTTCAGGCATAATAAAGGTACTGAGGCACACACAAAGTAACTACCATACTATAAATATAAATGCATGTTGAACCCAGTTGAAGATAATTGACTAGGTGCTGGTGAATCCTCCAAACAACAATTCAACATTAAATATTCAAGACAGTAAACTGTATTTGTCATGAGTGGAACATCTGCGTGGAAATAAATGTTGTCTGAGAAAACACGCAGCCATGAGTTCGTCAGCTGACCCGACGCCAGAACACACAGCCCGGCTACTCTGTTGTCCTCTCCTTTCCTGCCTGAGCAGGACGGACGGGTATTTTCAGTCCTCGTCAAAAAATAGCATGAGACCTGCTACACCAGAGAACCAAAGAGTGGGATGCAGCTTCTCAGCTCATTACAGAGCGACAGCCCGGCTTATTGGTGTCACAAAGCTGCACCTCAGAGAACTCACACCCCACACAGCCCACTCCCCATACAGCAACCTCCTCTAGAACTGTGCAAGTATACACAAATTTTAACTACATATTTACCCAGCAGAGAGAGTTTACATGCTTTTATTTTGCAACAGAAGTCTTCAGCAACTGATGGCAGCGCAGGGTTTCAAGGACTTTTTGATCACGGCTGTTGAGGCAAAGAAGAGGGTTACTCACTCCTTGATCTTTATAGAACGTCCTCACCAGATAAAAGGCTGCATTTGTTGTTCAAAATGACCTGCGCTTGGTATCAAAGTGAAAAGTGACATAATTTGCCGACTGCAGAGCCATGAGGGGGATGCATAAGTGTAGTCTGAGGATTTCTCCAGTGAACAAACATGTTTATATTCAGAGCTTAAGACTCTGCTCAAATTACTGAAGGTAACCCACTGAACGCTCGGTTAAACCATGTGTGCAGAAGCTTTAAGTTTCTACAGTCATGACTAAACCACAGGTCCAGTTTACACCATAGCTACCAAGGTAAGACATGGATTAAAACTTATAATCAATGTTTTGGTTTTACACCCCACTACTGTTTCATCCAGTGTTGTGATAGTAGCACAAGATAAAAACAAAACGCACAAATCGACAACGTGTAATTAATTTTACAAAGCAGATTAACAAGGGTAAACAGGTGTAAATTACAGTACATGGTTTCCAGCTGAATGAGTCATTTTCACACTATATAGATGTGCGACGTTGTGATCTGTGGATACGGCGTGAAACGGGGTGAGAATAAGTTGACGTGATAAGCTACGTGCATCGATTGTCATTCTATTTCTGTACTTTCTAAAGAACTGTATGGATTTAGTTTATTTTCAGGCCAGTGGGAATCTGTATTCATCCTATTTATTTACTTATTGGTGAATTCCATTTCCAACACCACTGACCAGCTGACTTTACCAGGCTTTAATATAAATAAGATGAATAACAGTCTGTAAAGTCAAAAGCAGCCTCCTGAATCAATACGTGATCCATAAATTATACTAAGGCTGAACATTGCTCTCACCCTTGGAAACAAAACAGTCACTATGAATTTTGTAGCATGGCACTGTGTTATTGGCAGCAGAGGAAACTGCTGGGGATGAAGCAGCTGTGGTGAACAATTTACCGATGCAAGTTGTTGCAACACTTTACCCAACACCCATGAGTGCACAACGGCCGTACTCAAATTGAGACTACGCCAGGAAGTACACAGTGTACTACCATAGAAGTGTACTAATAAAAGTATCTGAACTGAGACCGCATGAGTTTTCTTAATGCACTGTATTGTGTTACTATTTAGCCAGGTTGCTCTTCCCAGGTACCCCCAGGGCAACTGGGTGGTCTATGCAGAACATACAAAGCACTAAAACAATTTCACCCAACTCCACCACAGCCCAGAACAACATCCACGTCACTGCGGCAGCTCCCTCATTTGAGTCAAGCCCAAGATATTGGAACTGCTGGCACAGTTTTCAGAGAGCAAACCAGGACCTCGGACCTGGAGGTGCTGATCCACATCACATTCAGCCAACACACCGCTCCAGTGCACATGAGTGGCCAAGGTTCACTGAAGCCAGAAGGACGGGATCGTCGGCAAAGAGCCGATAACACCCTAATGTCAGTGACCTGGACTCTTTCCAGAGCTCGGCTGCACCTTTGAATGTTAGAAAGAGGAAGAAAGCGACTGCTGTACATCTTAAATGTGTTGGTACTGAGGAGACAACTCACATCTCTGAAGGACCAAATGGCTTACAGCAGCGAGCCTGGCAGTCTATAGACTCCCACAGGATGCGTTAGGCACACAGTCAAGAGCTATTTCCAATTTCAGAAAGAAAAACACATGTAGGCAAATTCTGAGAGCATTTATAAAAATAACTGTTTGAGTATAGATAAACTAAGCAACTAAGCTCAAGTTAAATACATCGACTGTAACTACACACCATACTGTATATCTAACCTGAGAAAGACAGCAAACAAACCACTGATGAAATAGTGCAGTCAACACACAAATCAACTGCATACTCTGACTAAAGTACACAGAAGCCACGGTGAGGTTAGAGTGTACCGTGTGCAGGTATGTGTGAGCGAGGGGAAATCAATACTTCATCTCATCAGGTGTTTATCTGAAGGGCCATGCAGTAAATATCAGTGATGGATGGATAGCAGTGGGGAGCGAGAATGTACACAACACTCACAAGTCAAGGTCTTTCACACATAATGCACACAACACTCACAAATGAAGACCGAGACAAAGCTAAAGAGGCCAGGACTGGTAAACTTAACACCAGCATTTCAGAGTCAGTCAAATAAGTTCTCACATACAAATAATCTTATTTAGTTAGATTTAAAATGTGCAACATATTTACCAAAAAATACCAATCCAGAGGTTATTAAAAGGTCTGAGTGTAAAGGGTATTTGGTCAGAGAAGACAGAGCTGCAATAGCAGTGGGTAACCCTCAGTAATCCCCAGCCTTCTCCATTCCTCCCAAGCAGCTGTGTCGCTCATCTCTTGCGCACACGAGTGTGTGTGTGTGTGTGTGTGTTTGATCCCGGAGGGATTGGACAGCAGCATAGCTGACAGTGATGATAGCCGACAGATTATTACGAGCTGTGCACACTCATGCGCACATACAGGCCAACGCTGGCCCCGCTGTGTGCATTTACACCACGGATATGGAGGGCTGCCTCGGACTACCTGGGGAGGGGGAAAATTCATTTGGGGTGATTTGTCGGCAGATTTGCCAACATTTCTGATGCTTAAATGCTTTTGAACGGTGATAAAAAGTAAATAAAAAAATCACTTCATGGACTGAAATGAAACTGACTTACCATGCTGTGATGCTAAAAAACTTCAGTGTGTGTGTGTGGGAGTGAGTGAAGGATGTGGGTGGAATAAAATAAAATGTCAGGCAGCAGTACAGTGTGTGCAGAAGTGTCTGTACTTAGGTTACAATGTGTTGCACACATGCATACAAACATTGTATATAGCCTACATGTGTCTGAACCAGTTATTAACTGTTTGAAGCTGCACTGAACATTAACAGTGAGTGTCTGGAAGGAAAGTAAACCGCAAAAAGTAAATACATATACATTTTTCTCTGTTCCAGCATGTCACATATGGGGGTCACACACGTGTCTGGAGGTTACTAAAGGCACAGTTGGAAACACAGCAGCTATGCTTGTGTTTAGGAGAGGACGCGCCAGTGTGATCATTACTATGGTAACCGAGGTCAGATGATGAGGCTGTCTCACTCCCTTAAACAGATACGTACGCAACATAGAAGCTGCTAGACAGAAGTCGGATCACTAAGAGACAAAATATCTCCTTGTTTGTGGAGCACATTTAGAATGACCATTTATAGTCAGGACCAGCATGACCAGGCTTGAGGGCGGAGTAGTCGAGCCAGAGAGGACAGACGTGTGTATTGATAATCCCTCTAAATTCTGTGATCAAGCTTCAATAAACCTCACATCTTGAAAGGTGAACTTCCCTACAATGTTAAACTAACGAGAAATCTATCAGACGAAACTTTATGAATGGACCAAGTTACCGAGTCGATTAAACAAAAATAAAGTCTAAGTGGCTAAAGCTCACAATGACAGTCAACATGCTGATGTTCAGCAGGTTTAATGTTTATTTTTACATTCTCAGTTCACATTAACATGCCAACATCTGCTAATTCAAACCCTATAAACAGTTCAGCTGAGGCTGATGGTCATAAAGTCTTGAATAAGTTAAAAACTGACTAAAGGGAAATTACAATTTATCTTCTAGACTCCAGAAATGTCTTTACAAATTGTCAAGGCAATATATCCAATAAATGTTGATACTTCAGTCTGACCAACCAAGAGCTACACAGCTAGTATGTATAAGGAAAAAATATATATATATAACCTTTTGCAAATGCACCAAAACATCAAACTCGAAATTGAATCAAACTGTTAACAGAGCTTTGGCATTACCTTTCTGCCCATGTTGTGAAAGCCAGCAGGTCATCCTGCACTGAAAGCCTGTTGAGTACACTTCCATCCAACCAGCAAATCTCTAAGCGGTCAGGAAATAGGCCATGACTTGGGAGCCTGAGGGCAGGAAAAGTTGGCTGGTGACAGGACAGTTGCAGGTCTGAAAGCCCAAAGTGGCAGGAGGAACCTGTGCAGGACGAGGGAATGAATGAATCAGACACTCTGCAGATGGTGAAATGTCTTTGAAGGCAAAACACAGACCAAACTGTCCAGCAGCAAAGAGGAGAAAGTTCTTGTACATGTAACCCTCTCACTGAGAGAAATGTAACAGCAGGGGCAAGAGCAATAAATCGATATATGAAATAATAAAAGCAAGACTGGTGCAAAGTACCAACAAAATGACGCACTGCTTTGAAAACCAGTTAGCAAAATGAAATGTTGATAAAACGCCGCAGTCAGTACAACATTTTACAAGCAAGGGGCTGGTAATGGTGTGCAGCTCCCAGCTGTGAGTGTGTGAAAGTCTCCCCAGGGCTGCTTCAAGAGCTTGTTAACAACAACGTGTTAAAGGTTTAAATAAGAGTTGAAGCTGATAATGTCTCATCGCTTTCACTCCTCTCCTGTTTATCACATCTGGGTGTTTAAAAGAAGAGGAGCACGAGGGACCTTTACAGAAACTTGATAAAGAATCCCCAGTTTGGCACATTTAAAGCATTACTTCCATTTTAAAAAAGGTGAGCATGGAGATATCTTGTAGCAGTGATACTGTATCTGACAGCAGTGAAGCCTTTCGTAGAAAGCAGAGTCATAATCTCAGATTAAAAACTGTGCTTTGGCCCTTAATCCTCTCCAGAGCGCACACACATTGATGAAGCTCGGCAGCATAAATTGCACTCTGAAGCGCGCTTTAATTGAAAGCATTCCACATATTCAAACAAGGTGGCTGTCGCACTGCAGCCGCTTCAACACAAACAAAAACAGTATGTGCAGGCGACGGAAGCTATCTGGGATCAAGATGAGCGAGTACAGGATCCCACACTGCGAGACAACACGACTGTCTGCTGTTAAACTGGTACGTGACATAAGCACAGCTGGGCTGCATTTGTCCCTCTAATTTCACTACTTAAGCTGCCTGCTTGACAAATATCACACATGAACATCCAAAGACAGCCATGACACTCATTTATGTTCTTGGCGCTTTATGACCCTGCGCTGTTCGACCCTTCCATGACCTCTCTAAACACCCTCTCTCGCCGGAGGTCACCCCTGCTGTACTGCCAGCATGTTCGCTGACAGGCAGACGCACCATTTAACTGTGTAACCTCACAAGATTGAGCTCCACATCATCACCTGACTGCACAGATTAGACGATAGTGAAATTGAGTGCCGGGGTTAAATCAAGTTGTAGGCTGGTTTGGCTTGTTTGTAGCTGGGCAATGTCCACCCGAGGCCACGGAGATGGAGCTCGTGAGCAACACCAGCCGTATCTTTAAATAAATCAGAAAAGCGCTGAGAGCAGAATTGGATTTAATAAAGGCAGGCGGGGAACAGAACAGGAACAACCTGAAACACCAGCTGGGCGTCAGCTCTGAAATAACAAAAGGTGTGTCATATTCTACTGGAAGCCAATTAACAGCAGATGACTTCAACGAAGTGTGGAAAATATAATGCCCAGAGATTTCACAGTAACACGAGCAGTGAAAATCTGTTTAATATTAATACTTAGTAATTAAAACTGGAAGCACAGAGAAAATATTTGAAATTCTGCACTTATAGAGTATCTGGCAAAATAATGTTTTTAAAAGCTATAAAGAGCACAAATGCAACAAAATAAATAATTACATTTCCATAAAACTGAAATCTACCAAAGGCAGTTCTTTAGTGCTCATGGTTTAAGTGTCATACAGACCGTGCTCTGTGTGTGACTGTTGTCATAAACAAGAGCCGACACCACTGTTCAGAATTTTTGTGTTGCAAAATTGGTTGTGGCAGTGTTTTTTATATATTAAAAACTTATATCAAAATAAATAAAAACTTAAAATTTTTAAATGTTATAAAATAATTACATATTTGTTCGCATTTGCTTTTTTTTTTTTTTAAATGGTAAAAACTAGTCTAGTCAGTCCACCACTTGACTGAAACTTGAAACTCTATGCAGACGTTCAGATTTCCCCAATGCTGATTAACAGTCCCCACTTTTCCTCTAAAATCACTGAGTTTGACTTTGCAGTTTAGAGTAACGTCTCAATTTGCTACCACCATGCATGACTCAGGATGAACTAGTCATCCCTCAACTCTCAACCAAAACACCATTATCAGGTCAAAATGTGTTCCATACTTTGGTTTATGAACAAACCAACAAGCTGCCAAACTGTCACTCATCAGTGCTCAGCACTTGCTAGGTGAATATGGTAACAATACAGTTGCCACTGTAAGTATGTTAACGTGCTAACGTTAATGTTTGGTTCAAAGCACTGCTGTGACTAAGCACACCCTCAGAGCTGCTCGCATAGCTAGAGCTTCTGCATCTTGCTTCCCAAATGGTTTGTTATTAGTTCAATAACTTTCAGCCTCATTGTTTCAAAACATTGGAAAAAAAGCATTAATCAATACATCCCTGCAGAAAAGACTTTGTCCCACTGGAAGGAGTGAAGTAAAAGTAATAAACAAACTCTGCCAGGAAGATTAAAGATGTATGAGCATACACAAAAGTTTGGTTTTTTTTTTTGAAAAATGCATGACAGAAATTTCCATCCATTTGAATAACATAGGTTTAATATAAATTAACTAATAAACTCAACGTGAAACAAGTAATAAGATTTATGTAATAGTTCTAATAAACAAACTAATTCAAATGGACGGAAATTTTGTGGCCAAAATTTTTGAGTGTAATATCTCTCATTTACTTTTAATACATCTCCTCAGGTAAGGTTGTGGCCCTCCACCCTTAGGAACAAACTCTCAGCTTTCAGTACAGCACTGTGAATCAGTTTCAAGCTCAACTAATGGCACAATTTTCCAAATCCAACAGCAAGCTGCCGTGACATCATTCTAACCAAGTTTCTCTTAAAAGCTTAAAAGCAGAAATCTATAAATCTCAAGTTGTGCTCTGTAGTCAACGGCTCTCTGTCTTCTGTTTCTTCCAAGCATCATCAATACTTGCTTTTCCTCTAAAAACAGCTGGATCTGTTCACTGAGTTGTTATACTCGCTACTAAACCATTTCCTGTTGAGCATCCACTCAATATCAGCCTGTCCTATTTAGCTTGAGCATCCGTTTTAAAAGGTTAAAGGTTTAATTTGGGCAAAAAAAAAATTAATCATTCCTCTGCAGAATGCCGCAGGTTGGATTTAGTCAATAAAAGTATATCTGTTTTGTTTTTTTCCTGATGTCTAAAGTGCTTCCCTGTTTACTTACTTTTCAAAGTTTTACTCATTATTTGTAAGACTTTGTAATTCCTGGCTTTGATCCAAATTGCCTGAAGAGCTCAGGCTGGCAAAGTCAAAATTGTCTTATTACAGCTTCTTATAAGTAAATTTCAACTCGACAGACCTTTTCGTTTCAGTTAATTCATATTTGTTTGTCCACTGCATGAATTTATTTGCTGTGTAACCGCTTAAAAGTTAATTTATCCTCTTGTATTTTGCATATTTTATGACATCTGTCTAAGTCTTTACCTTTCACACTTGTTAAGCAAGCAACTTATGAAAAGTTCTGTACGATGCTCATTACTGATATACGATTATGGAGGCAGGTACGGCAGATCAAGCACTTGTGCAGAGATTTAGTACAAGCTGGGCCATATACTGGAGGCTTGTGGCATTTACTGTGCTGTGGTATTTCACATATGCTGTCGCAGCAGGCAGAGCAGACATAATTTAAATGAAAGAGTCCAGACCTGGTAGCCTGTTGATACCTCAAGATGAGAAACCACAGGCATAATCACAGATTATCAGCAGCCCTGGGCTGTCTGCTTTTCAGTCCATCTGGACCTCCGTCACACACAAATCCTTAAAGGCATGGACACACTAGAGATCGTACAATCTCAAACTATACAAATGTCATTAAAAGATAAGGGAACACTGGAAAGCATCTTTACACTGATTACTCTTATTCTAAATGCACTGTCCAGCCAACATGTAGTATCAGACAATAGCTGCACGCCAATACATTGTACTGCCAATTTCTACTTCTTAAGTGTGTATTAAAAAGTCAAACAGGCCACATGTACCACACTAAACAATCCTAACAGTCTTATTTGCTGCTTGCAATTCAGATTTCCAAAAATAGTGGCGTGTTTATGAAAGCTGTGTGGGAACACAGTTTGACAGCACTGCACCGAGTCAACGTGAAAACCTTCAAACTCAAATTAAACTTACTTTTCACTACTTTTCTCTGGAAGCACCGTGGCTCAAACTCCTTTCATTCTGTGAAGACAGGCAGCACTTATCAACAACTTGTGTTTTAATTAATTAGGAAACTTTTGATAGCTGGAACATTTTGCCGTCACTGCGGCTACTCAAAATGAGGAAACAGGTCTGTTAATTAAATTGCTTTTGTCATTGTAAAATCAATTATACGAGTCCAGAAATAAGGAAACATACAAGGTCAAGCGGACTATAAGCTGACAGCAGAGGGAGGTTAAGTCTCTAATGATTTTCTAACATGTCTGTCTCTGCCTGGTAAAAATCAAAACACACAGGCTGTTTCTTACATAGATCACTGCTTGGTGGACCTCGGAGTCTTGGACCTGTGTTTACGGCAGAGTGCCCAGTGCATAGCAGGATTCACAAATCTGGCAGTGATTAAAATGAAGCTCTTTTGCTCAAAAAAAAAAAAAAAAAAAAAAAAAAAAATCAGTGGGGGGAGAAGAGGAATGGAGCCAGACATAAAAACAGATAGCAAATAGCCATTTTAATAGCAGGCACAGCAGCGAGATGCCTGGGCCAACTATTTTTCACCTCATTTTACGCTTCAGTGATTGCGACGACAATCAGCACTTTGAGGGATTTGACCTTGAGCATTCTCGATGATGATCAGTAGCTCAGGCGGTGCTTTAAATTAATTTGGGGAATATCACTGTCTGTTTTACACAGGTTGGAGGAATATATCTGCAGTGCAATGCATTAAGAGTAGACCTATGGCGTTTCATTTTCATTAACATTCTGTGCATTTTTCACGTGTACTGGAACGTGTCAAATATTTCATATTAGCAGTAGAGCTCATGAATATTTGTCACAATGATTGGAGGACTGTCGGTAAATTATGACAGAAAAACATTTCAACTTCATCGCTGCTTCTACTCTGTGAAAACAAAAAAAGGTCATCACAGGGATATTCTACATGGAGTGGTGACATGGCAGTCGAGTGTTTGACTTGTCAAGTGTCAATCTGTCACTTCTGTCATCGCCAATGGGGTTAGCGATAATTGAATTAAACATTCAGAACGATTCCTTTATGTTCATGACAGGTGTCATGGCTATGACAGTGCCATCTGAGTCTTGTGGCACACCCACTCAAAGCGTTAGCCAGGGATGCAAATTAGTAGCATGTGATGTGATAGATTCATATGTTACACAATTAATCTTGCCAACATAAACACCTTTCGTCGGCAGCAGCTGGAAGCAGCAACATCTGGCAAACATTTTTAAGAAACTACATTCTTTTGATACACTTCCAATGTGCTGCGATGGTGCGGTCCACGCATTCCCGGCCTTACTACAAAAACAACGCAGCAATACTCGAGAGGCAGCCGAATAAATAAACTGAGCGCAGATCATTATCTGAGGGGACGCGTTCTTAAGGTGGACTACAATGTCCAGCGGCAACGTGCTTTGAACAATTCAAATGCTTGCGACGATGGTGGTGGTAAAGAATGTACTGTAAGGGGAGTAAACGCTACAACAGCACGCACTGTGAGGCAGGGTCTAATTGAAAGGATTCCTCAAATCCCAGGATATCTGTTAGGCTGTAATATCTAAATACACAGTGGAACGCAACTGTGTGCAGAGTGTAAGGAAGACCTGGCAGGATAAACAGACTCAAATAGACGTTGGCTACTCTAATTAACGGGACACAACAAGGCAAGCAGACTGGTGTTCAGCTCTGAGATCAACGTAAAGATTTGAGGTTTATTCTGCCGTTGGGACAACTCATGATACTGGGAAAATGTTATTTTGATGCAGCCAGTTCTCTTAAAACCACTGACTACCCGGTCCCCCTTGAAAGCGAGACCAGTCTCAGAGGAACTAACCTGCATACAATGAAGCGATGTAGCACTACAAACACTCAGTGGGAATACAGTTGGCTGCAGCGGGCTTTTCGAGCTCAGTAATTGGACAGATAGCTCGGAGCCTGTAAAGCTTACTTCACTGCGTTTGTGTTGTGGTTACTAAGCTAATTAACAGTGAACAAGCAGCTAACCACCCGATTCTGATTCTCATGTTGTTTTGTGTCTTACACAAACAAACTGATTTTCCAACAGTAATCACGCATTGCATACTGTCGAGAGCAAGACTCCCTTCTCGCCTCTTCATTGTAGTGATCTGAGCCCTTAAGTGCTGGTAACTGTCTTGGTTATTGTGAACAGAAATGTTCATGTCATACGGCTGAACAGTGTATGGAGCCTTCCCTTACTGTGGGTCGGCTTTATGTGAAAGGAATCCACCGATGTTAAGACCACTTAGGGTTTCTAATTATCTCTCGCTACAAATGGCAGTGAAGTCAGTGCTGTCACACTGAGTGTGATATGAGAGCAGCCTCTCTTTCTCCTGTCATGGTGTTTTGAAAGGATTAACCCTGCCAGTGCCGCAGGTCCTGTGCTAAGAAGTGACGGTTCAAGTCACTCTAATGACCCTAATTAAAAAGAGCTGTGAAAATAGTGCCATCGGAGTATAATTAACTGATCGCTTTCAGCAAAACACACTTCTGGATTATGATTATTCGGGGTTTCCTACAAAACTTCATATCAACTTCAAAGGTTCAACTCATGCACTGGCCAAGTGACAGTTCACCTGCATACAGAGTACACTTCACTTTCACTTCAAGTGAAACTGCAGTGACTTTACGCTGACACTTTAACTTCATTTATCTCTTACTCCTGAACTGACATTTCAGCTGCTTTCACCTTGTACTTTAAATGACAGTACAGCTGCTTGTTACACTTAAACTGACACCTCGAATCCTTTCAGGACTTCACTTTTGAACAAGCAAAAAGAACTTGTTGGGCTCTTAATTCCCAAAACTTCTGCTGTTCATATATAATTTACTCACTTCAACTGCTCAAAGTCAAATGCAGCCGACACAACTGACACCAGTTTCTTTCCACTTCAACACTTCCACATCAGTTTATCACTCAGTCACTTCAGCTTATACTCAAACTTCAGTCACTTCAGTCACCACTTCAACCTGAATGTTTCAGTCTTTCAAATGTTCTACACAGAAAACTTAATTTATTATGACTACATTTCCTAATCTGAGATTACTACCTAAAAGTTATCAATTAGGTAACAGGTTCAGACATTGGGCAACAGAAATAATCCTATGTCTGACATCATTGACAAAGACACAGTTCTCAGTTTCTGCTCAGTAGGTACAAACTATATTAACACATTTAAAATCAGCTTGCCTGCATGCTGCTTTTATCCTCCATCGCTGCCTTTATTTTTTCCATTTGTGTAAAAAGACACTGTAAATTTAGCTTTTTAAAGTGCTACATAAGTCGGATTATAGTATTTTGCTAGATCCCCCTTCATAAAACCTTGAAAGGAAAGCACAAGGCCCAGTCTGAATCACGGTCACTTCATCTGCCAAGAATAGGAAACACAGCATTGCCTCAGGGGCGTGAGGTGCAGATATTTTGACAAACCTGCAGTTTCATACGACGACTGACACATACGTGAGTACAAGGGGAAATTCTCTAATAAGGCAGCAAGAGCTACTGCACATGCCTACGGGCAACAATGACTTGGGTCTTGACCTTGACATCTTGTAAAGCTCTACCTCAAATAGAAAACACGTTAGTGGAAAAACAGCTAAAAATAGCTCCAATTTCCTTCCACAGGAAGTGTTTTATCAAGATGCACAACTGAGATCAGGACACGCAGATGGCTTAATGAACGCCCTCTTATCTTTGACCATGAAGGCCCGGATAGAGAACATTTAGATATATTAAATTAACTGAATGAGGTACTGAGAAACCATGAAATCCAGTGATACAACCTTGAAAGCTGCTGGATCTGTAGCTGCCTCCTCTCAGTCACAGTTGAGCCCGGTTCCAGAAATATCCAACCCAAGGTAAGGCCTGCCCACTCTCCTAGACAAAAAAAAGGATTTTATTTTCCACTTGTTTTTCTCCCCCATCAAAAATAAACATTTGTATTTCCATCTGCAGAAATGTCAGGGGGATTTATGTGGTCCCCGTTTTGTGTCGGTGGCCTATTTAATGCTACAGTGCACTCCCCTCAACCTGAAATGAAAGCATGCTCTTTATGTAGCCAGCAATGTTAACTGCCAATCACACTGACGAGGAGACCACATTCACGTTTTTGCATAGAGCATCTTTAAAAAGGCATTTCCAGATATTAAAAACAGTGATGTTGATAGTGTTATCTAAAAATGGGGCTCAGGCCTCACCTGTGTGGCAAAGGGTAGTTCTGGAGTTCTTCGGTGGACAAGTTTGCAAGCTACTATAACTCCTTTACAATAGCAGTAATAATATAAGCATTCTTCAGAGTATTTGGTGATACTTAAACACAAAAAGCAAAGACCTCCAGCAAGAGTACTCTGAATCCATTTCACCTTTTTCTCTGAGTCTAGAGTAATAATCCTTCTGTCAAGTATTTGGCCCTCACATTTTCCCATTATTCAGCCATCTCACACTCAGGTGTGGTGTTACATCTGAGAAACTTTCAGTGGTAATCTGTGATGAGTTGTAAATCCTGTCAGGTAACAGCAGGATTTCAAAGACCATCAAAACTAAGCTTTTATTGAAGGTAAACTCAGACCTACAGTTCATCCTGTACTACCTTTGGTTAGGCTAATCGTGGGCCAAGCTCCGGAAAATGTAATTAATCTGACTGAGTGGAGAACCTACTCCATCACATCTGTTTCCAGATTTCCTGGATGAGATTTGTTAATGTGGCAAATCCATTGTGGACAGCAAAGCACAGCGATTGGTCTGAGCTCAGCTAAAGACCAGAGCTTTTATTTATTCCTGCAACTCAGAATCCATCAGAACTCTCCAAGCATCCCTACTCCATTTCC
>NC_040029.1:2983850-3036250 GCF_000972845.2 Larimichthys crocea | reverse complement strand
CATTCCAGTGAAACTCTGCTTAAACCACATGAACCAAGGACAGCAAACACTGTGATAATTAGGCTTGAAATAATATACACCCCTCCTGATTACAACTGTTTTGTTCACTGCTTCACTTGAATGTATGGAAGATCCCCCTGGTACCATTAGCTTCTGTATACAAGGTGCAAAGCCTCTAATTACGTTTAATGGAGCATGTGACGTTACAGGTGTTTTCATCGCTGTAGGACAAGCAGGAATATTTTCGCTGCTGCATATGTTTTTTATATATATATATATATATTTATTTATTTTCCTTGAACTGAGCTTTGAACCGAATATGCGCTCAGCCTGTTACGCTCGGATGACTGTGCAGCCCACGTATACACAGCCGAGACTTCTCAGCAATCACATAGCACCTACTTTACTGTCTGACAGTCAGAAACATGGCCAGCCACCAATACTCCAATAGCTTCTACACTGTTATGTGTAATGGGGCGTGGCAAGGCGTTGAAGTAAATAACATCTCCTGACTGCACTCCGAGCACTTGGGGATACTATTTTACCACCCGTGTTCCCCCGGGGAGTCCTTAAGTATCTGTCAAACTGTCTATTGGCTTTTACAGTGCATCTGTTAAGCTGTTTATTTACACGTACACCTGTGATACATCGTTTTCATCTGTAATGATGTGTAGCAAAGAACCACATCATATCTGAAGCTGAAATGCATCCTGCACTTTTAATATTTCACTCTCCTAAGATGTTCCGATATGAACTATGATCATGACGTTATAACATATTGGAAATACTTTACTCAAGTAAGTTTCCTCCACATTTAGTCCTTCGGTGAAGGCGTCCTCACTATCAAAGAGGGACAGAGGTCAGTGATTGGGACAAAAAGGTCTCACACTGCGGGAGCGCCAAGAGGCCATGATTGCTGCTACCATTGCTTCAGTGCCCTTGTGCAAATCACTAAATTTAAATCAATCGCTGTTACTGTAGTGGTGCATGTCTAATATCCTTGCATGTAAGAGCTTGTGTGTTATGTGGGGAATGTTTTTCCTCCGCTAAAGAACGGTTGAAGTGATTTCCTTTTTTTGTTCTGACTGACAAGCTTCCATTTTATTTGGGCCCCAGAGTCTGTCAGTTGGAAATTATTTCAGATGGGAAGATGATCGGAGGTGCGTTTGATGTCGAAGGCAGTTTGAGGGTCGAGAAAGTCGAACCAAGTGCTCCCCGTCTGCATTATGATGAGGCCGAAGCTCCTCTCGTCTCTCAAGGATGCTACAGTAGTGAGAGAGGCTACAGCACACATGATGCTTCGCTCATCTTTATTTCAAACAACCGCTGCCGAGACAAACCCTAAAGAACAAACAGTGATGAACATCTTTGAGACAGAATAAGATTCAGATTAAAGAAAGAACATAAAGCCTGAACAAAGGGAGGACGGCGTTTGTATCAAGGTCTCTCAGGTTGTGGGACAGGCTGATTGTTTCAGTTGAAATGTGCTGTAAAGCAAGATTAATCTGCTCCGTCCCCAGTGTCTCGACACCACTACCTGTCAAGATAAAGCGCTGAAACATCAAAATCTGCTCTCAGCCCTGCAGCTATAACCCCTATAGGAGAGACAGAGAGAGAGGAGAAGTTTAATATTAAAAGAGAAAACAGTGCTGTACATTCACACATCAAACTTGTTGATTTCCATCTAAACCAGATCAGAGAGCTCGTACTCCCTGTCTTCATTTCTGCAATGCCCTGTTAAAAAGCTGACAAACACACCTTTGGTCCCATAACAGTAAATTTTATATTATCGAACACGTTGTATATGTATATTTGCATATATTCACAAGGTCATGATACAGTAATAAGCGTGGATCTACTGAATCTTGAAGGTTACACATTTTTACAGAGAAAATAGGTCAATACTTTTTATTGAGTGTAATCACAAAACTCTAAAAGTAAGTCTTTTTATACTTCTCCACTTTATTTATCAAAAAGTAAAACTCCAAGTCCCACTGTATAGTTTTTAAAAAATAAAAACAAAAATTAAAAAAACATGCATACAATCTACAAAATCATCCCATATTTGTACAATTGAGAAGAAGAGCATCATTAAATTAATATTTAAAGGCAAAATCTTGTCTATGCTTGCAGCTGAAAGATAAAACGTGAAATCCTGAAACAGTACAGGTTGTGCTGTGGTTGAAAAACAAATACTGAAAGACGATAAAATGGAAATAAAATGGTCGTTTAAGTTGGATTTTCTTGTTTTTTTCCCTCACAGTACATAGAGAGTAGAGCTGCTAGCACGGTCCACATATAAAAGTGTTCATTGGCTGGAAGCAGTCCATTGAATTGCTTCCCTGTGGTATCAGCTGGTTACGAATAGTAAACCTGACATGTTGGAAAATGTTGCAGCTTATTACTCGGGTCGTTCCTCACTTATAAATTGGAGTGCTGTAACACCAGCAGTCATAAAGAGGGATCATTTGCATCAATAGCAAGTTAGCCGTGTATCCCCTGCTTCCTCGCTGTGAGTCTCTGTGTCTCTCAGACTGTGAGCTTTCCTCCCGGGACACTCATCCCTCAAACCCTCCCCTCCGCCAACGGAAAGCTGCAGCCGCCGCCTCTCCTGTTTCCTCTACAAGCCAGGGTTTACAAATTCCCCCTGATTTACAAGGTCATAAAACTCACCTCCTCCTCCTTCTCTCCTGCTTCAATCAACCTCTCCAGCTAAAGCAGTTATTTTATAACTCCCTAAGCACATGCTCCTGTACAAGGCTGCCGCAATCGATCTGCCTCCCGGTTTCACATTGCATATTGCACGGGCTCGGAGGCGCATACATCCACATACAGCGTGCTGAGTACCACACGGGCTGTCCAAGGACACGGAGAAGGGGAAGTTTCTTGTAATGCTAGCAGTCTGTCTTCATGCCTGTTAGTGTTACAAAGTCGTAACTTCTTTCCAGTCGACAGTGTGCTGACAGCCGAGACAGGATTATGAATGGAAGTTGACACAATATCATTACGTGGAGGGAAAAGCAAGGAAACCCACAATGGATCTAAAACTGACACCTTGCATACATGCCCCTCTTTGTCAGGATTTTAATATCCTTCAAACATGCTCCCTTTTTTTTAGTCAGCATGTGCGAGGAGGAGTCCAGACATGCTCCAGAGAACATCTGGCAAGTGATGTCCCCTGACCGTAAAAGCTTTGTGTGGCGAACGCCTGGAAGGGTCGCGGCAATCTATGTTCTCCTGCTGCACAGACGCACACGGACGCATTCAGGCGGCCACAATAGACACCATCCTGCTGCCTGAAAACACTTTATGATGCCTTTCCTTTAGCAGAGTGATTTTTCCATCCTCTCCAGGCAGTACAGTAGCACACACACAACACGCACGTTCAAATTATTCAATGAATTCATGTTCGTTAAATCAGATTTCTTGTTTTTAAGTGTCTTCATCAGCTTTTTTTGATCTTTTGATTTTGTGTGTGTGCGCCTCTTCAGATACCCACCAGTACCCTTCATTTCTAAATCCCTCCACACACACACACAGAGCTCTCCTGAGTGAAAAGATTACAGGATAGCGATTTCACCCTCTAATTAGGACTTCATCTTTTCTCTCTCTCTCGCTCTCACACTCCCACACACATATACACACACACACACACATCAGGCTGCTTTAGTTACAGCAGGCTGACTGGAGGCATCTGATAGCCAAGCCTCCAGGGGCCCTGACGAGCGGCTACCTGAAATTTAAACCCGAAAAGGAAGCACCGAGGTACACACATATACACACTTAGGCACACACACACACGCAGAGTGAAAACAGGGAAATGTCCTGGAGGCAAAACGGGTCTAAAGGCTCGTGGGTAAAGTTGTGTGTAAATTTCAAGCGGTTAGCTTTTAACAATAACGAGGCCTCGCTCCTCCATGAGCGTTTAAACCATCAGTCATCGATTATGTTCCAGTTTGTGTGTGTGCACGAAAATGCCAGCTTCCATCTACACTGCCTCTCTGAAGGGCTCGGCTTTTAGAGGGTTCAACTGCGCTGTACATCGCTCCCACATGGCTCGATCTTTACAGCAGGTTCGGGGACAAAGTGAAAAAGACACTTTTTTTGTGCCGCATCTCAGCCGGAGACACAGGGGAATATTTTTTGTGCAAATCTGACTGGGTTACGTCCTCTTTTTTTATAAAACCTGCAGTGACGATCTCAACATGGAGACGATCAAAGGCCTTTTATTGTGGAAGTAATGTTTCCATCCAGACTAATTAACAAGACCTATATTTAAAAAGTGACTAATGTGACTGCCAAGAACATAAAAAGATATTCAAAGTTAACTCATCGTAGGCCAGTCCAAGAAACTGACGACCTGCCATTTCAAGCTGATTCTAGTATGAGCACATTTTTAGAAAGTCTGCTCAACACAAACTCACGAGTCTCACGGGTCACTTTTAGTATTTTACTGCATCTTTGTCATCACTCTCATGAATTCACAATTTGGGGCATATAGAGAGTTTAAAAGATAGAAAGGTTTGACCTCACTGGGTCTTTCATATATAAAAAACGGATTGATTACACCTGCTACTCTCAAGGAAAATATACTTGATATATAAACAATGACTACAAAGTTGACTAAGCCCCAAAAAGGATTCCTCTGGTGATGTATTCTGATATTGTGCCCTTATTTTTGGGTCAAACTTCTAAAATGAATAGTGTAATTTGTTGACCTTGCCTGTCTGGAAAATGCCCGCAAACTCCTGCCAGAGACATAAACCGAACTTCAAAATTCCAAATACCAAACGCCCCAAGAGATAAGCTTATTTTTCTTGACTTTGGAAAACTCCTCCTCGGCCAATCTGTAACTTATTGAATTTCTTAATTTCCTCGCTTCACTTTTGACCTGGTCCACTATGATATCCACTGGGCAGCATTCCTCCGTGATGGAAGTAGGCTGGGTGTACAGGAAGCAGGTTTTTATTGGCATGCCTTGAATGCTTTATTGTCTTTTTGATCAAGGACATTGCGGATCAGGTAGACTTTTATAACAATTGCAGGGGTATTGTTTGTGTGTGTATGTATTTGTGTGTGTGTGTGTGTGCACTGATTCTCCTCATACAGTGCTATTTTTAACTCGGCCTGTCATTGTGGCCAGATGGTCAGTCAGGTATCTTGAACAAAAGTTCACCAGGCCGCATAGCAAAGTGATGATAGTTATCCCCTTTCAAAATAATAGTAACCCAGAATGGTTTATTTAGGGAAGCTAAATTAATTATTCATCCCGGGTGGTATCTTTTGTCTCACTTTGAGATTGACCCTCTCGCAGAGGACTTTAAAAGATAACGGATTCCCAGGAGGCTTGTAGTTTGTGGACACCTCTTAATGTCCTCTAATGAAGAGTAATCAGTAACAAAACTGAACGTATCTCCCCTGTTTTGTTCCAGGACAAAAAGAAATACCTGGACGTTATCCACAGCTACATGGAGGTCCACGGCACGGTGCACGGCACCAGCACAGTGCACCTCCCGAGCTACGTCAAGAATCACGGCATCCTGAGCGGCCGAGACCTGCAGTTCCTCCTCCGAGAAACCAAGGTGAGTCCAACCCCGGCTGTAAATCGTCTAACATGAAAAATGTCCCCGCAGGGAAATAAAAGCATGAGGGCTTATTAGATGGTTATGAAAGCCTCAAAGCAACTCCCACACTTTTTTCCTCGTGACATTTTTGAAATGACCACGAAGCTGTGGCCCAGCTAACCTCCCAAATGTTGAGGAGGAATTGTGTGTGATGTGTGTGTCTGAGTACAAATTAAACCTTGTACTCAAACACAGTGTTTAGGCTTTTCAATATGATAGAAAGTGTCCCTCACAACAATGACTATTACAGGAATGTTTCAAAGCCTGGCCTCATTAAAAAAAAAAAGGCCAAGATACATGTCAGTACTAAAACGTAACTTGAAAGAATTGTTAGAGAATAAAAATGTGATTCTTAAGAGATATTGGAATAGTCTTTGAAAAACCCTTCAGACTGTGTGGCTGTAGTTCGTCTGAGTCTGTCCTTGGTCCAGCCGTCCACAAAAGCACTTCTCCATTCACGTCATGACTTGTCTCCTTCCTCTCACTACTCGAACCGCTCTCATTCACAAAGACAAGTACACACACGTGCACGTTCAAAGAACGTGTGCAGAGCTTTAAAACACACATAGCTTTGTTTGTGTTGTCAAACGAGATTTATGTCAGGACGATTGACACTTCTATGGCAGAAAACGTGTCAGTTTGACGCTCAAAGTACCTCGCGATTTATCCGGCAGCCTTTATCCAACAAGCTAAAATAACAATAGGTGAAAAACATCATTAGTGCTGGCATGGAAAGACGGAGTCAGTCTTCTGGCTCCGCTCGTCATCCTTTTTCAGAAGAATAGGATGGAGGAGAGCTTCGATTTCTTTCACCTCTGGAAGCACATGCTTTCCCATCAGGCCGGCGAGGGAGGAGAGGCAGACTGAGAGAGGAGAGAGACATCAGACAAGGAGCTGGGGAAGAGAGCCATAAATCATGATTCAGGCTTTTATAGAAAAAAAAGATGGATTGAGATTTAAACCCCTTTGTGCTGAAAAGATCCTGCGCCTTGCTTCAGCCAAAAAATGATTCTTGGCCAGCAAATCCTGCTCTTTTATTGAGCGCCTAAAAAAAAAAATAATAAAAAATCCCCAAGAACCCCTGCTATGTTGAGTAAAGTTGAGTTTTTTTTAGAGAGAAAGGCAAAGGTGTGTTCAGCAGTGGAGCGAATCATTCCAGTGTAAGCTAAGGGTAAAGAGAAACAGCACTCCAGAAATTGGAGCCAGGGTGAGTTTTGGTTTGCTGGATTCATTTATCCTCTCACTAGAGATGGGATGCAGTATAATCATCCTCGTGTCCTCTCATTACATGTGGTTCTGCACAGAGAACCCATCAGGGAATGCTCCATTAAACCCAACAAAACTCAACATTTCAGCCACATTGTTGTTTAAGCACTTACAGGGAAAACAAGACCACGCTTTTCCAAACACGTTAACCGTTACCTGCAATCAGACCGCCTGAGCTAATTGGCCTTCTGGGGTTCGACTATTGACAAAGAGTGTATTGTAAAAATACCCCGAGTGTGAGGCGCCTCTGTGAAGAAGAATGCCACCGTTGACGTTTGGTTTCCTGAAATAATCTCCGACATGCTGTGATGCACCACGGGTAAAGCTTTGCTGCGGCGTGTCGCCGGCTGAGACAGTCAAAGGTTTTGGATTTTTCTGACTCTGCCTCTCTTCCATCTCGTACGTCTGTCTGACTCGTTAATTGCCTCCCACTGTCTGCCTCGGTTTTGTCTTCCTCTTCCTCCTCCACACACCCACAGCGTTATATGTATTAGCCATAAATATGTCTGTAAATAAGAAACGATGCCAATTTTAGCTCTTCATCTGTCTCGCACGACATTATTGTCGTCGTTTTCTGCAGAGTAGAAAACAAACCCGTCCCATGACAGGCGCAGGAATTAGAAAAAGCCTAATTAACTCGCTGCCTCATTAAACCCAGCAACCGCCATGTTTTATGCGATGTGGCAGGGGCTGACACGCAGCCACAAGACTCCAAATGTCTCGTGCAGTGAGAGGGTGTTTCTTTGTTCCAACAGTCGGTGATCTCTTACATTTGAATGTTACAGATAGCCGCTCTTTGTTTTGTAATCTTCATCCACTGAACGTTGCCTTTATCTTGAGTGATTTCACGTTGACCAAAGAGTATTCAAATACAGCAGCCTCCCTTCACCCTCCTGCACTGTTACTGGATAAGACCTGCTCAGTTTTAACTCGACCTGTGTCGCTCTGATTACTGGGTGCTGTAGCACATGTAGGTGGTGGTGTGTCAGGACGGGGATAGAAATGAAAACTGAGGCAGGCTGTTTCAAAGTGGAGGACAGATCGATGGAACAACAGCTCTGATGCGCAGCATTAGATGTTATTAGCAGGAAGTCCGTCGATACACAAAACTGCCCTGATGCACGCTAATACAGAGCTTTCATTACGTTTCATGTCGCCCGTCTTAAAAAGGCTGCACTGTGGCATTACCTTATCCACGCTGATGAGCTCGGGGTGGAGGGGAAATGGTTCAAGGGAGACCTGAGTGTCCAGACTCATTTTGGAAAAGTGATTTCATGTTTAAAATCAATAAAAATATGTGATTAGATCAGAGATCCTGACTGATTTCAGCAGTCACGTAGGAGATGGAGGCAGCGTTTATTAATTTCTACCTCTGATTCTTCAGCCTGGATGGAGTCACTGCTTTGTCACTCTCTCTCTCTGTTCACCCCCTCCCCTCCTTGCTCCCTATAAATAGTGGGTGACTGTTTCTCAGCATTGAGGAGCTTTTGCATGCACACACAACATACACACAGAAGAAGAAGAAGAAGAAGGCGTGTGCTTTGCTGCCATCTGTTGGCAGAAATCATTTTAGTTTGAAACCAGAACCCCAGCTTTGATTATTCTCGTGCGTGCAGACATACTTCATGTGCAGCACTGCGTTGTGTCATCCATCAACACACTCTGCTCTGTTCCTATGGACAGATACACACTGACCAATGCAAACACACACAGACTAGCAAATGTGGCCCTCCAGTAAACGGGTCACTCGTCCATTGTTGCATCCTCCTCGTCCTCGTCCTGATCTATTAAGCATTGAGAGAGTTTGCTGTATCCATCCCCCGTGTGCATGCTCCTATTGTGCATCTGTTGCAAGCGTTTGGGGACAAAACTGAGCTAATTCGAGGGAAATAAATCCAAAAAGTACAAGAAGGCTCGGCTGTCCGGCCTCCAGACGAGTGAGAAAAATCAGGGTAGGGAAAGTGCACACACATCTGCTCCTGATAAAGAGAGCTTTGCAGCTTCCCTTGATTACTACGGTGTACAGAATCAATCAACATCAATATAAGAACACTAACCAGTGCTGCAAACACACTAGTCATGTACTGTAAGTCACATGGTTTAGGAGGGGAAACCTGCTGAGGGGTCACATGATGATTGACAGGAGAGAAAATCAGAAAAAATCTATTTCTTTTCAGTTTGCTCCTTTTTTTTTAGGATTTCTAGAAATTTCCCCGTATTTAATAAATGAGTTGGAGCAGGAAATCACTCTTTGTTGCACTGGTGGAAGTGACGAGGGCTTACAAGTCGACAAGTGGCTCAGGAACTCATCATCTTGTTCTCAAAGGTCTGCTGAGGTTCGCTGTGTTTCCATCTGCAAAACATCCACAGCAACTCCCTCTTCTTCAAACGTCCGGTGGCCTATTGGGAGGAATAAACATTCAAGCGGTGTCTTTGCATTATCCTGCTTGTTTTCCCTCCCTCGTTTTCTAGAGAAAAGGTGCTGCCTCAGTGCTATTTTGTGCTGATAACATGGGAGGTTTGCTTCAACAACAGCTAACTGCTGCTATCAGCAAACAAAAGAAACTCCTCAACAGCCTGTGAACTTTTCCACCCTCACCCGACTCTTTGTTCTTTCAGTAGCTGCACCCGTTTTCCCTTGATTTAAAAAAACATGCATGAGGCTCATGAGTTTTGGTTTTCTGTCCTCTGCAGTTGTTTGTGGGTCTGTCCTTCCCCTACGAGGGTCCCGCTCCCCTGGAGGCCATCGCCAATGGCTGCGCATTCCTCAACCCCAAATTCAACCCGCCGAAGAGCAGCAAGAACACGGACTTCTTCAAGGGGAAACCCACGCTGAGAGAGGTGAGAGGAAGAGGGCGCGCATGTCCCGCATGGCTCTTCTGCTCCAGATAAGACTTTTTTTTTAAAAAGGTGCGTTTGTTTTTCCTAACCTCTAACTCTCTCTGCAGCTGACCTCACAACATCCGTACGCGGAGGTGTACATCGGTGAACCCCACGTGTGGACGGTGGATATCGAGAACTCTGCCGAGGTGGAGAGGGCCATCCGCTCCATCCTCAGCCAGAAGGTAAACGGAAAAAGACACAGTAGATGAGAGTACGTGAAAGTTCGGGCTTACGAAATGTGAGAAAGCAGCCGCAAGAGACAGGACGAGTGAAAGCACGGGGGAAAAGAAAGAGAGATCCTGTTCCATCTTCTCGTCCAGGCCCATGCATATTTAAGGACCGGGCTCGGGACCTCGTGCTGTGTTGTGCTCCGCAGAGCGACTTCGGAACAATGGCCTTGTTCACCGGACGATCCTGCCGAGCCTCATATGCTTCGTGATCCGTGGCGAGCTGCGACCTACCAGGCTCCGGCTTGGCTCGCGCTCCCCCCCCCCACGCACAAAGACGCAGAGAAAGCAGCGAGTCACTTAGCGCCACAACAAAGGCCTCGCTTGTTGGTCCTCTGCTGTTTGAAGTTTCCCCTCTACGGATCACAGGACGACCTTCTTTGACCTGTTGTGTGTTTGTGTGTTCAGATCGAACCCTACCTGCCCTATGAGTTCACCTGTGAGGGGATGCTGCAGAGAGTCAACAGCTTCATCGAGAACCAGGTACTTCACACTTCACGCCTTCCTACGAGCCTTTGTTCAGCCAAGCTTTTTTTAGTTTTGTATCCCCGTTGTGTAATACTACGCCGTGTCCTCGTCAGGACTTCTGCCACGGTCAGGTGATGTGGCCTCCCCTCAGCGCTCTGCAGGTCAAACTGGCCGAGCCGGGCCGCTCCTGTAAGCAGGTGTGTCAGGAGGAGCAGCTCATCTGCGAGCCATCCTTCTTCCAGCACCTCAACAAGGACAAGGACCTGGCCAGGTGGAACACACACACACACACACACACACGAACAGATGTTAATGTTATTTTTAAAAGCATCCATTAGGTGGCAGCACAGTGCAGGTTCGAATTCATATGTTGTCATCCAGAAAGGTGAATTTAGACGAGCTGCAGTGTCGCTTTATCACCACTGGAGGGTGGAGTGTGTTCCTCATAAATAGTCATCACCTCCTCTCTGTGTCTCTGTCTCAGGTTTGGCGTGGACTGTCAGACGGTGGAGTCGAGCGCCGACACGGTGGTGCCGGCCTACAGCCAGTCTCGCCGCCACTGCATCTTCCAGTCCGACCTGTTGCTGTTCAGCTGCGCGGGCGCCCACCAGTCGCTGCAGCGCGTCTGCCCCTGCCGCGACTACATGAAGGGCCAGGTGGCTCTCTGCAAAGACTGCCTATAGCACCAGCACACAGGCTGATGGGAGGAGGAGGAGGAGGGAGGAGGGGGGGTGCTGACGGAGGATTTGACAGGGGAGTGGGTGGGTGTAGGTGGTCGTGTTTGTGGGTGGCAGAATGATGTCAGAGCAGCTTAACGGGTGTGCGAGCGCTGTTCATCATATTTATTGTTTCCCCGTCAGCTGCTGGACGTGAAAGCAGCCCGACCTGAGCATCCGTCAAACCCCCCTCCCCACCCCACCCCCTCCACCCCCGATTCACAGAGTCCTGGAGGCCGTGTACAAATACTTGAATCCGCAAAAAGGGAGTGGTCTTAGACTTTAAAGCTGCAGCAGAAGAGCTCCCACCTTGGTAAGACTGCACATATCAGTGACTTCCTGCCTGTTTGGCGTCAGGTTCAGGGCAGCAACGGGACCAAGGAGACTCAAACGCCCCCCTTCCCCCCCTCCACCTCTACCTGACACCCCCACCCCTCCTCCCCTTCCACTACTTACCCATCCATCCACGTCTCCTGGTCTAATCTGAAACTGTTTATTCTTTTAGGTAGGTTTGCACTGGACTGGAATCCCCGCCACACACACACACACACATTCACACATATATATAATATATATATTCACACACAGACGCACACACACGCAGGGGGACAGGCTTAAGAAGAACCCAGTTTTACACTGTAACCGACTTGTTCCTCCTCTCCTGGATGAAGCAGACATGTAACGTAGAAGTTTAGATTTTTATCCTGACACGTCCTCCACGTTTGAAGCGGTCTTCGTCCCCCCCTTTAAAGACAGGAAGGTGTAGGTTTTTCATTTTTCACGTATGAGTTGCACATTTGTTTTAAACGATAGCTATAAAGAGGTTCCAGGGTGTGTGTATGTATGTATGTGTGTGTGTTTCTACAAGAGGCCAGTATCGTCCAAATGTTTTAGCCCGACTGTTTCAGCACACCGGTACCGGTTACTACGCACACAGGGAGGGGAAGGGGGGTGAGGGTCGTTCTCTGTAGCTAAAGCTGTCGTGCCGTCGTTGTCGTAGATGATAGGCCGTCGTCGGTAGCAGTGGTAACACCTAAACACCTCGGCAGCGAAACACGCAGAAAACGTGAAAACCTTCCCGAAACGTGTTCGCCCGCGTCCTCGCGCTCGTCTCCCGCCCAACCAGACGACAAGCTGTAAATCAATTCAAGCTAACTGTAACAAAAAAAAAAACGCGCCAACAGAGCGTCCCCCAACGACGCCAAAAAAACAACTCCTTGTTTCTCTCTGGATAATCATTAGGATCTTAATTTGCCTGCAGATTTGCAAAGAGAAAAAAAAAATGAAGACAAACGTGAAAAAAATCGTAGTTCTTGTGGTGAATGGAAAAAAAATGCACTACGTTAATCTATTCGCAGAGGTTTAACAAGATATTAGTAACACTGTATATTGTTCATATGGGTTTAAAAGTTTTTCTTTTTTATTTATTTTGTATACAGATCTTTATCTCTGTGTTTTGCTGGATATCTTTGTTTTTTTTTTATTTATAGGAGGGGGTGTCTTCTTTCTTTTTCCTTTTTTTTTTAATAGATTTTTATTTATGGAGGGTATAATTAAAGAAAGGACAAACAAACAAAAAAAAAGTGCTTATCTTCAAGTGTATGACCGAGAGGTGGGAGGGAGAGGTTCTGTCTGCTTCTATTCAGCTTCCAGCAGTGATGCGAGGAGAAAACGCTGAAAGACGTGTCCAATGTTGGAGAGGAAAAGGAGCGAGTTACTCCTGGGGGGGAAAAAAAAGTATTTGTCCTCCAGTTCAGAGGGCAGAAAAAGAATTTTGTAAGCACATAAATTATAATATTTAATATATAATATAAGTCCATACCTGAGCTGGACCTGGAGTCATACTTTTGTGGTTCACCTGACATTTTTTTATAGAAAATGTTCCTTTAAACGCTCAGAAATTTGCACGACATTTGGTTTTAAACCTAAATCTTTAGAGCAAGTTTTAACCACAGAAGAAGAGCGGCCTCCCGTCCTTCCTCTCATCACTGTCTCCTGAAGACGGACAGCAGTGGACAAACGCACCTCGTCTTGTAGTCTTGAAGCCAGCAGGAGCCTCATACACTTTGTGCTTTGATTTTTCCGATCTCAGTTCTTCTGTTTGCACACGTGTAAATTCAGCCTGAAGCTCCAGTGTTCCACCTTCTACTCTGTCACTGTCAGCTCGGGCTGTTTTTATGTTTTGTTTTTTTACTTTTTTAAAACAGGTCAGTGATCTGCCGCCAAGTTAGTGTTTCAAAGAACATGATGTGCCTTTTTCATTGTTAACTTTTGGTTCTGCCTGCTTCTGTTCTCATCATCGCTCAGGCCGCTGAGGTTTGTCAGGGCTGAGGGCCAACATGTGAACGTGATGGGGGGGAGTCACACCTTTTATCAGAAAAAAAAGTAAAAGTTTTATTTTTAAGTTGAATTAAATTCATTCAAATGTTTTAACCTAATATAAATCATTTAATTTAATTGCTTCAAACCTCACAATTAGTTTGGTTGACTTGGAGAAAGTATATTGATTAGTTATTATAGGAACATGAGAAACTTAAGTGTTACACCAGAAGACTACAGACATGTTCTGTAGTAATCAGATTACATGTGAGATTTGGTGTTTTGGAGTAGCACATGTACGACACAGTGGGTTTTCTAGATTTCTCGGGCTTAACCCGGATCACTCACAGCAGTCGTCTGTGTTTTTGATTTTGTGCACGCGACTTCCTGCGGTGATTTTTAAAGGTTCACCATATTCTGTAGTTTTGTTACTGTCAACAAATCCCATGACTACTAAAGACGGCTCGCAGGTGATTTACTAAGACAGCTGGGCGTTGTAGTTTTTTAGCAAACTTTACTCAAAAGGGGGTAAATTGTGAATCTGTTGGGGACTATTTTCATTTGCTCTAGAGAATATCTATGCCCATGATCATGTCGTTTTCCACTCCACAGAGGCTCTGGATACTTTTATTGTTTTGCTCTTTTCCTGAGATTGGTTGACAGTAAGAAAAATCTAGAAGATGACCACACTTGTCTTCATATGTGTCAGAGTCCGTAATGATTCAAATCAGAAAACCGAGTGTTAACAAACATTCTGACCTCCATTTAATAGAAAGAACAGTGATGTCTTTCTCCGTGAACAGCTCTCAAGACAGTCGAACCTGTTTTGTTGCAGTAAAAGCCTTATTTCCTTTATGTTTCAAAGCATGCTGTCCATCAACTGTTTGGTTTCAGGAGAGATCGGCTCCGTCTGTTCCTGGAAAAACTGGAACACCGTGCCATCAGCAAAGGTTGTGTAGAACAAAACTGCATCCAATGCATTACAAAAAAAAAAGAAAGAAATCCTGCTACTTACAGTCATCCATGTATCAATCTGTGTTCTTTCAATCTCCACCCTTGTTTGAAGCTGTCAGTGTCTGAAACAGCAGAGTGTTGATGATTGTGGTCCGAGCAAGCGGGAGGTGAATAACGCAACGACAACATGTTTTGGTTTTTCACAGTCCTTGACGAGTAAGAGGGATATAACTTTATTTTTAAATAAACCTTTTTTCTGTGACAAAAGGCTCCGACTCTGGTTTAATATTTATTTTACATCACAGCAATACAGATTCAGTATTTACACCGGCACAGAAAAGTACAGTCAGCAGCTGGAATCCCACAGTGTGTGTGTGTGTGTGTGTGTGTGTGTACTTGTTTCATTAGTTAGTGTGCGATGGGACAATTTGAGCGCAGATTTATGTGCTTCCGAAGACTTTTTTTTTTCCAAGAGCATAAATTACTTTGCAGAGGAATTATTACCCCGTGAAGAGTAATTTCATTTGAGTCCAAGAGTTTGAGAGCAGGCAAATGAGTTTAACAGAGGCTATTGTGTGCTTATGTGGATAATAATAACATAATGGATTTGTTTGTTTAACTTCAGCCCAACATGATTATAATATCCCTTCAAAACATCTTTCTGTGCTTCTAAAAAGTCTTGAACTGCGCTCAACGTGTCCTGTTGCACGCCTACACATGTCAGCCACAAGTATAACCCCAAAAACTGATTCTCATCACCTTTAAAAAAAACAAAAACAAAAAAACACCACTGTTGTTATCAGATAAACCTAAAAATGTGACTAAAGGCTATGTATTTGTGCGCCGTATAAACTAGTTTCACATCACAGTGTGTACATTCAGTTACAGCCACTGCAGCAAACACAGACTTGAGGACGACGAATGAACTCCCTCCTGCTGCCTGATCATCAAACTGATTGTTACATTCACATCCCACAGTCACCAAACACTGATCAGTAAGATTTAAGGCGTTGGAGCTAAAAAAAAACGAGCACAGGTGGGATGAAAACACCATCAGGTGTTATTCCATACTTTAGGAAATAACCATCTCAAGGTCTGTGAGTAGTTTAGTGGCTGCTGTGCTTCAGTAAAATCTCAGTTTTGTGCTTTTCCGCATATTCACATCTACAGGCAGGCCGACGGACCAATATCAGAATATCCTGTATAAAAAGCTTGTTTCCTTTAGTCATAAATTCATCAGTAAATAATAATAATAATAAACATCCACCAGGTTTATTACTGTTATTAACTCTACAAGTCAACATACCTAATTCACCACAAAGATCAGGAGCTGCCCTTTTAAATCCTAAAACAAGAAGTGACACTGGATGCAACATCGAGAAGATCAAATATCATCGCAGTGCAGTGTGTGGGCGATGTTTCACTGTCGTGGTGCCCCCCCCAAAAAAAGATCAGGCATCATGTACAAAAACAGTTACAAAGTGACAAAGTCAAAGCATGTTTGACAAAGTCATGGCTCAAAAACAACTGAAACAGACATGATGTGTCCTGTTGGACAGTGTGGACAGTTTGGTCTTTGATTCATGCAGAGTGCACACAGTATTTCCCAACAATCATTTAGTTTCTGGTGTGTAATCCTTCACAGTATGATAAGTTTCTAGCGTCCATCCTAATCTTCACTTTTGGTACCGTAGGTGCTTTTGCACTGATTAGAGGAAATGTATGGCTCTTATCAGCTGAAACGTCAAAGTCACCAATCACATGAGAAACATTTACCCTCAATCCCAAACTAAAGCTGCCGATTCAGGATCAGGAACAGAAACAAAACTCATAAATGTTCCCTGAAAGCTCTACAATCCCTGCATGATACTCCTCAACAATAGACCTTTTTTTTTCACAGCAGCTGTTTGGACATGAAGTAGTCGGGTCATCGCAGGTGTTTTCCAATAATACTAATGACCAAACTCTCTGAACCCGATCAGGTCCACTGTCAGCAAGCTGTCTCTGATGAGCCACAAACTCTGTTTCACTGTCTCATTTGGATTCTTTACTTCTGATGTTTGTCTGATTTTAAGGATGTTCTCATCGATCACTGAAGTGGTATGTTGCTTTTGTTCCTCTTTTATTGGTTTCTTCCGTCCTTTGTCTCACATGTTTATACTGTGAATTTGATGACTAAAAAGTTGCGGGGTTGAACTTTAAAACAAACTTTAGACTAGCTGCAGATCTTTCTCAGGGGGAGGGTGGTCATGGACCTGCAGCTGCGTTACCTCTTCTGGTCACTAGATGGCACAAGTTGTGAATGTAAATCTGATATCCTTGGGTTTAAGCTGCAGAAACAAAAGAGGTGGGGAACCTGATGTAAACAGAGCTGCTTTTGAACGTTTGCCTTCTGTTTTTGTTTCAGCGGAGGCTGACTCAGGTCATCTGACTGAATGCCAAAAATGATTTTTATCCTCTAGGACTGTAAACCTGACTGTGTTGGCATTAGGCTGCTGAAACAGTGCCCACTCCAGGCTTCCCTGCTCCCGTCACAACAGTCTAGATAAATATTGTAAATAGCACATCACGTTACTGAGCCTCACTGTGTGTGTGTGTGGTTGTGTGTGTGCTTGTATACCTGCTATGCCAAATGGAACTTTTATTGATATCTTCTCTAGTCATAAAAAAGGCAAAACACCATTAATACTCCACTGCTACATCAGCTACATCAATCAGATTGCAACATTTTATAGCACAGCTGAGCAAAGGCCTCTAGGAACCATGGGAAAAATAAACTGCTGTGTTTTGACAGGGCGATGAGGTGTAACTGAGGTATTGTACATCAACGTGCTGTACAAAAATCTGCTGCTTTTAAAGAGTTATGGACTCTCTGAGTCCACACGCCTCCAGCACGCTGCAGTCCAAGCTCGTCCCTGTCCTGTTTGGTCATTTCTGTCTCTTCTACAACTGAGTCAACAACATTTTTTTTTGTTTTTTAAGTGAGTTCAACTCTTTCACAGTTAACCTTCTAGTTTAAATATAGAGGCATGAAAGAACAGACTGCCCCGTTAACTTTTTTAAAGACAGACAAAGATATTATATATACACCAAATTGTAAAACACTTAAAAGGTGCCAAGACTTCGTCATCTTCAGTTCAAATCTTTGAACGAAAGGACTATACAGACACTGAAGCCTCTGCTGACAAAGTGAGGACTCAGTGTGATTGTCTATGAAGAGACTGCAGGGATTTTAATCCCCGTCCCTCTCCAGTCAGTCAGTCAGCCCAAACTTCCAAACCCTCCTCTTCTCCCTCTTTCTTTTCCTCTGTGGTCCGTCACTCAAAACGCTCGTAGTTCCTGGTCTGACGGACCCGTGGGACCATGTCCAGCAGCAGCCTGCGGTAGAAGAAGACAAGGCCTTTTAGAAAGCAAAACCAAAAAAAAACTGAGACTTGATGGAAATATGCGCATCCCATTCAGACTGATTGAGACACTGCAGACATCATTAGTTCGAGGTTTTGGGTGTTGCCCAAGGCAAAAAAAAACGCTCCCTGCATCAGCAGTGATGACAGAGACCAAAAATAAAAACCTTCTTCTGAGAGTTCATGAGAAACATGGATTTTCTAAAAACAAACAAACATTTTTTTTTTACCCATCTCCACCATCTGTTGTTTGAAGAGTAATGTTGGGCATGATTTCCGAAGGTTTAACATTTGTAGGATTCATTTTAATTGGTTAAAAACTAACTGCTGTTTGTGAAAGAAAGTTTAGAGGTCAGTCATAGATGTAGACGGGGGAATTTTATAGATAACTGCATCATCTGCATACAAATGTATCTCTGCTGGGAGGATGATCCGTCGAATAGTGATTATAAAAATGCAAAACAGGAACATTTTGTAATATTTAGGACTAAGTTATACTTTTTCTGTGAAACTACCAGAAAACTCTACATACTGTTGTCTCCCATCTAAACTTTTTCAGGCTAAAATTCTCTGCTAATCACTTACTTGACTCCATAGGCGAGGATGATGAGACCTATGAGGACGCCTATTGTCCCATCCAGGTACCACACCTTGGGTTCATGCTTGAACACTTCAGCACTGATGAGGATGGAGAATCCCATGACCCCCCCAACCAGTGAGTTGAATCCTGGAAAGAAAAGGTCTTATATAAAGACAGCTGATGAGGATTTCAAGGCTCCTTGTTGGAATTCAGACCACGTCATGTTTAGGCTTGCCTCAGACACCTGTTAAGAGTCCAGTGGACATGTGATATTGACTGCAGTGGCCTCTAACAGTAAAGTGGTATATACAGTGTCTTGTGGCATGACGGATTCTTGAAATGCCTCAAACATCTGTCATATAGTGGAAGGTCATCTTGTAAAAAAAAACCAACTGACCACGGCACTATTTAGGTGATGAACTGCTGCGTGACTGCCAGCATCTGTTACTCCATGCCAGGAATGTCAGTGAGACACCTGAGTGTGATCGATGGTCTTGATGTGGAGGGTTAATGACCCCAAATCTGCTGTGTCTGAACCGGCGAGTGGGTGGATACCTACCATCAGTGATGAGAGCTCGGCTCGTGAGCACTTTGCCAAGGAAAAACTTTATCACAGACAGGATGATGCACACCACGCCACTAACGATGGACACGCTGAAGAGGAATCCATCCTGAGAGAGACGGGCAGAAGCACAGAGACCCTTGGGTTTTTAATCTTAGGTCCTCGCTCAAAGTGCATCACTGGTTGATCCACATAACTTTGAAGCCAACAGTGTTTAAAATGTTGAAGGATACATCTACATACAAGCAACTGCGTAGACTTTCACTCTGACGTCCCTGGGATTTGTCTCATATGGCTACATATTGGACGCCCTAATCTTACAGCTTGCTGCTTGCAGTCTAGAGTAACCCACACTTCATTAAACCAAACCCACACCCTTTGTATTAATCCGCACTTTTATTTTGGCATATAAAGATTTTTCTCAAGACAGCTGCATCCACAATGAAACCACAGCTCAATACCTGCAGGTTGATGCTGCACAGCTCATTTAGAAATGGTCATGGTCCAGCATTACGACTAGCTTATTTATCATCTCACCTCCCATCTTGACCATTAACTTGAATTATCCTCCAAAAAAAAAAAGTTTCCTTTTGCTCCCCACAGCTCTTATTAAATTGCTTTTCGAGGCAATTATCTGAATCTCATCAAGTGCTTTGTCTTCTTCTAATATTACTTCTTCTTGCACCTGTAGTGAGTCTCGCTGGAAAGAGTGTCAGCTTAAATGCCTACAATGTAAATGCACAAAGGCCTGATGGAAGAGAGAGAGAGGAATGGATGAGAGAGAGAGAGAGGGAGCTGCAGAGCACTCAGTGCCTCTGCGGCAGCATTAATATTGCACTATGGCCTTGGAGCCATAAAAAGCTACTTTGGCGAGCTCACCGACATCAAAAGAAGATGCAAGCTGCATAAGACCTGAGTCAGTGCTGTGATTCAGCTGTGAACAACAAATACAGTATACAGTAATCATATCTGAGTTGCCAATCACTATGTAGATATTAATGGTCCTTATAGTATATGCGGCTGTGGTCACATGGCATTTCACAGGGATCAATCATAGGCCCCTTTCTTTTGATAATATATGTAAACTTTATGAAACCTACAACTGATTGTGAACACTTCCCATATGATGACAGCTGTTTGTAACCTTGCTCAAATGAGATTAGGTGGTTTACTTAATCAAAATAAACATTTCTTTTAATATTATTTTTTCGGCCTTTAATGCCTTTATTGATAGGACAGCTGAAGATAGACAGGAAGCAGGGGGCAGAGAGAGGGGGAGTGACATGCAGTAAATGGCCGTCCGATGCGGGATTCGAACCGGGGCCAGCTGCAGCGAGGACTATAGCCTCCACACACGGGGCGGCCGCTTAACCCACTAGGCTACCGACCGCCCCCAAAATAAACATTTCTTAATGATAGTTGCAGGAAAATGTTATGCATGGCTCTAACACAATCGGGTATTGACTATGGATGTAAGCATCTGCCTTTCTAAGCATCAACAGGTGACAGATTACACAAAATAAGATGTTAAATTTTTGATTATAATAAAAGATTAACGTGGTAAAACAATGTGTGAAAATGCCTAAATGACACCTCCAGATGTTCGAGCACATGTGTAATACTAGTCATAATTCAATTATTGATTCAGCTGATTCAAAAATCATTATAGTTAGTGAGGGCAGAAATTTCAAACAGTTAGAATGTGAAACACTTGATATGAGTTTTTAGGTGTAAAAGTGTTTTATTAAAAGGTACGAAGAGAGGAGAAGTATTTAATATTTAGTGTTCCTCTATCTGTATGTCACTGTTGTTGTGATTTGGGGTGGTGAGGAAACTATGGGAATAAGTTATATTCACTTTTTGTTTGTTTGGTTTACTTCTTTTTGTTGTTGTCATGGCCACAGCCTCCACTTCTGTCCCTTGTCTGCTCCTCTGCACACCTGGCTCTCATCAGCTCCTCACCTTGCAGCATTTTGCTCCCCCAGATCAGATCAGATCAGATCACTGCTTCTGCTTCTGCTTCGGTCCTCTCTAGGTAAGTGCTCTGTTCCTCGTCTGCTGCCCACGCCGTTTGCCATTGCTCTTTTGCTTCCAGCCATCTTCTTCAGATAGACCTTCCTTAACCTCGCCTTAACTCCCGTGTCTGTGTCCATCTCGTTATACCTCGACTTTTTGTAAACTACACATTTCCTGTAGCTGCTTCACAATAAAAGCCTTTATATGTTTGAGTGTGTTATTAACTGTAAAGCAGCTGCAGGAGGTGTTTTTGCACTAGCAAAGACAGGACCATCAGATTTAAAGAGCAGAGAAAATATTCTGCATCTTCCAGTATGTCACACTCCATGCTATTTGGATATAACATTCCTCTAAAATTAATATTCAGATTGACCTTTATTCTGACGCACAGACCGAGTTATTTGGTTATTTTTGAATATTCTGCTTCCAGTAAGCTGAATGAAAGATGGCGTGGGAATTCCCACCATGTGACCTCCTAATTAACATTCAAAGTGGTTGGGCTGGCATTTTGCTCCATGAGAGAGGGAAATTCACACACACACACACACACACACACACACACACACACAGGAAGGAAGAGAGGTAGAGCTCATGACAGACAGAGGCTGCCCAGAATGTGAGCGCAGTGCTTGACATTTACATTTGACAACCAGAGATCCTTGTGCAGAATATGAAGATGGTTCTAACTGTTCTTTAGAGGGGATGGGTCAGGTAGTCAGACATGCCTATCATTCATAATAATCTCCATGAAGTAATATCTGCATATGAATACAGTAAAGGAAGTCTTGGCCCAGACATCTGTTTTCCAGATATAGAAACATTGGCCATTGCCCCCAGAGGCCAAATCATTATCAGATGATAGCCAGTGGCTTCCAATATTGTATTTATAATAACTCCAATGTGGAGGAACTAACTGGAACAGACAATTTTCCAATGGGTTATCATGGAGGAAAATGACAGTGGTACCATCTGCTCTGAATGCTCAGGTCTGGTGGCGCAGCAGCTTCACTGAACACAGCTGGAGATGAAATAGTGTGAAAAGGTGGAAAAATCCTCAATCTGACACATCTGTCTGCAGAAAACCAAATCCTTAAAGGAACAGTTTGATATTTTTAGTTAGTTATAACCAGCACACTTAAAACTAAAGCCAGCACATAACTTGCCGTAAAAAGCTCAGGTTTAATAGCTGAAATAAGTTGATTATCTCGGGGAACAGATTGAAATATGACTACATGATTTTCTGGTGACTTTTGGTGGATTTCATTCAAGTTGTGGAATTTCGCAGCCCTTCAAATGAAAGCTGTCGGGAGTTGAAAGGTTTTCACAAAGTGGGGATGAAATGCCCGTATGAAGACTACAGCTTCGTTTTGGATGCTAACTGACATTAATTGGGCTCAGGGGACGAGCAGAGCAGAAACAGTCAGGTGTCAAAAACCATCCTCCTCCACATGTTTCCTCCTCCTCCGCCCATCTCTCTCTCTCCTCTTCCTCTCCTCCTCTCACCACTGCATACCTAAGCAGCCGCTCACCTTATTAACATTTAATAGCAAAGAGGAAAAGAGAGAGAGTCAGTGGAAATAAAACCTAATTTCCAATATCGGCATACTGAGCAGGGCTGTGAGGCATACACAAGCTATATATAAGTCCAACTGTGATGCACCGGAAACCAGTCTGGTAGAACCAGACTGTGACAGAAAGGAAAAAAAAACACAAACTGTCTGCCTTACCGCTCAGACAGTCTCTTTGTTTATGCTTTAACGCTCGCTGTCTGTCTCTTTCCCTCACTGGAGACTGTTAAAATAGTTAGTCCGATAAATAAAGGATCAATAAAGGATTTGAAAAGTAGCTGAAATGTGCAGCCAGTTCCCAGATGTGACCTTTAACAGTGTGTGCAGCAGCAAAACAATTAGTGAAGAATGAAGTTGTAGAGGGAACTGAAATAAAAAAAAAAAATAGAAGTATGGACTCAAATAAATACGGAAACAGGAATTCATCATTGTTTGTCTTGACCTGAGCATAAACACAACAAAACACAACCCCAACGCCTTTCCCATTTCGTAAATATTTCGCCTACATTCCTTATTATAAATCTGTTAAGTCATTATTACATTATTAGTCGTATAAAACAACATAAACAAACAAATGAATAGATAGCTTTGTTACATTTTGTTGTGTATTTAGTGAAATGTATCATCATCAAACTGCATTTTTATCAAGTATCAGGTCAGATGTGTTGCCTTCTGTTACTCCTCAATCAGTGGATAATATACAATATATACTTACATATGTGAGTTATGCAAAAGTTAACACCTGGTGTAAATATTTAGTAACAACTCGTTAAACCCGACTCAGTGAGTTTTTGTGCTGCAGCCTGTTTTAATTGGTGAGATATAAATATATGCTGCAAGTGAAGGTTACAGCTTACTCAAGTTTTTTTTTCTGAGGAATGTGATTTAAAAATGTTTTTCAGATGTGTGTGTGTGTGTGTGTGTGTGTGGGATTAGTTTTACTTCTAGCATGCTAATATAGTTCAGATATTTGATTTTATTTTGATATCAGCTCCTTTGAGTCTTGGAACAGTTGTTAGCAATTAAATGACTTTGCACAGTTTATAAAAACAGCCTGGGAGTTGTCCAACAGCTCGTTCTATAAAACATGTAATCCTTCATTCATTCATGATTATTTTCTCCAAACTGCACTGATGTGATTTAGATCACAGAGACTGTGAGGAGCCTGGACATCAATAATCTCTCTTCAATAATTCACTAAAACATCATATTTCCATATTTACTGAGCAGCATCATCATCATCGTCATTACGTTCAGATCCTCAACAGCGTTTCTACGGAGATAACTATTGCCCGGCAACGGGGTGGTGAAGCTATTTCAGGAAGTGTGAACGCTCTTCAGTCTTCACACCTGAGATTTGTGACATTCTTCATACGGCAGAAACAACAACACTGTAACACTCTCACACACACACACACACACACACACACACACACACACACACACACACACACACACACACACACACCAACTTTTTTTCCTTTTGGTTCTTTGACACCTAGATTTGATTTGTTATTGTTGGTAAAAAACCCTTGATTTATTGCTTGAAATTTATTTGTGAAGGGTTTTTTTGTTGTTGTTTGGGATTAACAGATTGATTAAATAACCTTTTCTTTACAGATATTTTGGTGACAAGAATTTATTTTGTAGCTGGGGCTATCTGCTAGCGGGACTTTTGTTGTTAACCAGATACTTTTAAATTTACTCATTATCCTTTTCTATTTAAAGAGTGACAGGTTGATTTATGCTCCTGTCTGGCGCCCAACTTATGCTATATGAGTATCTGTTTTCAGCCCTACGCTACAAACTGAATCATCTTTCGCTACATGATTGTTGCATCTTCAGTCAAACCAATAAATTAACCAATTATAGAAAATGCATATGAGTTGAACTTTTCTCAATTTTTTTCAAATCATTCTCAGAAATCTGCCAGCAGGATGATAACTGTGTCTGTTTCTAACACCATTTTTTATTTTTACCGTATTGACAATGAGGAATGACAAGCTCAGGGTATCACTTCTCCACCAATTACAATATTGATTCATTCTAAATAATGCAGTAGATGAAGAAGCAACTTCACAACTTGTCTGGTGTCCTCTTGGTGCTCTATCAGCATGACCTGCATGGCTCCACAACACCCAACTAAAGACTGAACATACTGTGACAGTCAATGACTGTAGGTATATGGCAAGTTTGAAAAACTGAACAGAAGCTGTCAGCATTACGTTTGAGCAGATCCCCTAATGCACCACTGCAGCCTCAACATTTATAAATTAAATTAAAATCAAATCATCTAGTCTTGATCTGTGATTTCCTTTCGCACCACAGCCAAAACTCTCCATCTGTTCATTACCAACGTTGAGCTGCTTGTTGAAGACTGGAAACTCTCCTTTTTATTGAGTTTTAGTCGAGCCTGAACCACCCAACAGCTGAAAATATGCCGTCTTATCAGATGCACTGCCAGTTCAAATGGCAAAGACGGGAACGGAGCCAGCCAGGTTACATCTGCGGATTCATGCGAATCACACAAGTGACTGCCTGCGTGCTGTTTGTCTTGGATTTTGAGAAGATATTATTAGATACAGGCACAAAGTCAACAGGGCTTTTTTTCTTTTTGGAGTCTCAGTAAAATGCTCGTCTGTGGCAGTCTGGTGGTATCACAGCAGGGAGAGCAGACGAGTCCTGGCTGGACAAAGTAGTTTTTACTATCTGGCCAAGCTTTAAAAATAACCACAGATTCCACAGAAATCTGATTATACAGCCAAAGTTTTGGCCTGAATTCAGCATCATGACTTTTCACATCCGTTTTAAAAGACGCTGTTTGAGCATTCAGCTGTCAGTGTACTACAGAATGTTAATGTGGTGTGTTAAATGGATAACATAATCTGCCCCATGCTTTCATTCAGGTCCAGATCTGATCCCTGAACCACAGTCAGGCCCATTTCCTGATACATACTGTAGGAAAAACATGTGACAGTGCACTCTGATCTCGTTTTATCTCGGCTTATGTCGTGTTTTGTTGCGTAATAAGCACATATTAACTCAAATCTAAATCTAAATACCCTGTTTAAATCTGTGTTTCGTGTTGCTCGGTCATTTCTTACCACTTCAGGTAGCAGCTTGGTGGCTAGATCGTGGATGGCCTTGCCCAGAATGCACAGGGAGGACAGGATGAAAATCACACCCAGGATAACGCAGGCTCTGCAGAGGAGAAGACATTAGTTCATTACTAACTACACAAACACGAATTATACTCCTGTTTCCAATTTGGACTGTGCAGCAACCATCTGCTCTCTTTTAGCACCATTAAGTGGCACCACAGAGGAAAATGACAAGCATCTCCTTCAGACAAAGTTTCTTCTTTTAGGTTGGTTCCCTCCCGGGCAGCAGACATTTTGACCTTGAATAGATTTCTCATGCAACAGTCTACTCCGACGCTGAAAACCCAGATCAATAATAAAAATGGTAAAATGGTGCACAGCTGCAACCCAAGCCAGGATTTTAGAAATACTGAGGCCATGAGTCATGAGGGATGTCTCAGCTTGAAACATTTAGAGGAAGTCTGAGGTTTGTGCAGAGAGTTGCATTATCGCAATGTAATATTTCTGTAATATGAAGTGAAATCCTTGTCTCTATTTTCATTAGTCTGCTATTAAAATTACATGTTCCTCCCAGGGTGATTTGTAAAGTGTTTCTCTATGAAGCATCTTTCATTAGGAAACAAATCATCTCTAGAGAAACATCATTCCCCGTTGGTCTCAGACACTGTGTTTGAAGCTGGTCTGACAGCTGAGCCCATTTCACCAGGTTGGGCTAAAGCTGTCCATCACAAAACTCACAGAGAGAGAGAGTCGAGGCTGAGCAGCCTGAGGACATCAGGGCGAAAAGCAGTAAATATATTCTGTATAAAATCTGATTCAGTTTCTGGCAAAACAACAAAAAATAAAGTTCTAATGTTGTGCTTTTTGTTCAGTAATCAGTGAAGACCTTAGAATAACTCACAGATGATCAAACGGGAAGAAATCTGCTCTGGTGGCATCATTTGCAAGGAAGCGTTTTGTTGGATGTAAATTTAGTACGCGCGCCGGCACAAGTGCAGGATGAGTCATCAACAACTTTTCATGGTTTATCGGAAAACGACAAAAATATAATGAGAAAGAAAACCTGAAAATACCTCGAAACTGTTGTTTGTTTTTTTGTCACTTTTGGAACATGTACTGGATTCTAGGTGACATTTAGTGCCGGGCATAGGTGATTTAAAAACATGAAACATCAATTATGACTTCACCATTATCACCTCAAATGTTTTACAGCAGATGTGCTTTGTGTTCAGTGCTTATTAGTGTGACTACATTAGCATTTAACTCAAAGCACCAGTTTACCTATAACTACAGCCTCACAGAGGTTCCAGGTCAGTCTTGTTAATATCGATCAACAACAAATGTTCACTGCTAAAACTGCATTTTCCTGGGTATAATCCTGAATGACAGATTAATTGTGCAGAGGGAAGACCTGTTTGGAGGCAGCAGCTGTCCTTTTTAAAAACCTTTTCCCCAATTAACAAAGTCTAGAGGGAGACACAAACAATTGGAGCATATGCCCCGGTCATGCATGGCTACCGGCGTGTGTTCAATTCTGAAGGCTACTCTCGAAGCCACACTTGGAGTCCTGGGTTTTGACCGGATGAGGTAACCTAGGCAACACCCAGCATCCCTGTGGGAAATCCTCAGCAGGACACACACACGCACACACACACCATGGAAGACCGCACAACAAGCAAACCAGTACGGACCAGTACATTATTTCATCCATCACATCAAAGGTGGCTTATGACATCAATCCCAGCACGACGGCAGCATCTCGTTCTAACCATTGCAACAGTCGGTGTGAATAAAGCGTTTTTTTTCCGTTTTCGAAAAGAGGCTCCGTGTCTCATTCGGGAACAAAACTCCCTAATTCGTCTTGTTTTGACACCTCCAGCTTGTTACCTTGGCAACCCGGTCTGTACCTGGCCATCACTATTCAGCCACATCTCCTCTGTCAAACACAGGCAGATAAAAAAAAATAAAAATAAAAAATAAAAAATTAGGAATAATATCGATCCTCTGGATGTGCGTCAGTGGGTTTCTCACTCGGTCTGCTGCAAGCCGCTGGCTGTCAAACAAACAAACTATGTGCCTACATGTAGTGGGCACATATAGTACACGTCTATTCAAGGGCTTGTATACTTGTGCATCCATGGGTGTGGGTGTTTTTAGTTGCTCGCGGGTGATCCTCGCTTTTTTTGTGGGTTTCAAATGTATAAGTGTGTGTGTGTGTGTGTGATACAGGAGGAAGCCTGGCCTCTCAGTGAAGCCAATTAGCGGCTGAGCAGCTTCCTGAACTTTGTCCAAGTTCTCCAATTAACTTCTGAAGTGACACGACGAAGGCTGCTGTCGAAAAAAGCGACACTGCGTGGATGTTTTAATGTTACGATTTAACGCGCTCATATATCCAGCTCATCAACAGGCAGCTGTTAATTGACTCGTCCCGCTGACGAGAGATTATGACAGCATATAAATAAATAAAGTAGCTCTGTCTGGTGCACATGTCGAGACCAGCGGTGAGGGGTGTCAATCTTCTGCCATCTCCAGAGGACGCGATCTCATCTGTCGTCTCTACAGAAATTAGCACTCTCCTCTATGTGTGTGTGTGTTTACGTGTGTGTATCCAGCAGATGCTCTGACAGTTACTGACGTTAGTAACAGATGTGTTTGTTTTGGTTGAATTTTCATTTGTGTGTCTTGCGGTTACGTTAAGGCTCGCTGCTTAACACACCCTGGTTTTTTTCTCCTCCCTCTCTTTTAGTCGCCCACTTGCTGCCAGCACCGCGCCCATTCAACAGGCTCTGAAAAGAAGCCCACCTGACCTCCGCGCGCACACAGACGCGCTATTCTCGGGCCAGGTACAGATAAGACGTGAGACTGCTCGCCCTGTGATCGGTCCCAGTGGACTGAGGCTGACAGAGCTGAAGAGACCTGCTGTTTGACACACTCCTTCACAGGACAAAGCAGACCACACACACACACACACATCAGACACTGTGGACAGGGTGAATTGGATTTCAACAGTTTTCTGGGTTTGTTTGGTCTTCAGATGGAATTAAACCATGTGGACAGACTGAAAACAAAAGAGCAGCAGGATTGGCACTAGAAGAAAATGAGAATGTGCACAAACAAAGCTGTCAAAATACCAATATTTCTATTGATTAAGAGATAAATAAATGGAAATGTATTAACAGGAAACAGCAATTACATTTTACTACCAGCAGGACTGAAATCAGCCCCAACTCTTAGCACTTTTAAATCCAGGTTAAAAACTTTTCTATTTTCACGTGCTTATGGCTGAGCTCTTTTAAAGAACTTTTAAAGAATTTTTAATCATAATCCAGTGATTCGTTTATTGTTTTAAATTGTTTTCAAATTTGCTATTTTAATGATTTTAAATGACATTCTGATGTTTTTAATTAAATTTTCTTCTCTTTTTAATTTTTTATTTCTATTGCTATTGCTTGACTTAATGTCAAATATTTTTCCTTGCCTCTGTAAAGCACTATGAATTGCCTTGTGTACGAATTGTGCTATACAAATAAACTTGCCTTGCCTTGCCTTGCCTATTTGAACACTGGCTTTTGGAGATAAACTATATTTCTTTGGTCTTTTGTCTTCTGGTGCATCATATCAGATTTGGTCAAAACCTGCCTGACAGTCTGTATCTGTACTTCATCTGTACTTACATGTATTCGCGGTGTGCTGAGTGGACGGCTGCGGCGTTGCTGTACCGCCACAGTACGATGACAGAGGACAGCACGTCCAGCGTGGCGTCAAACTGCAAACGAGTGACAACAAACAAACTCTGAAATGCTTTGACGTTCTCTCTTAATTCATAGATTTGGTGAAGTAGGAGGCTTTGCAAGGCGACTTACGGCGAATCCAAAAGCTGAAGCGCTGTGGCGCATGATGGAAACGGCTGCAGAGAAAACAGAGAAAGGAGGACACTGAACAACAAATAACACTGATACAACCTGCAGTGAGTGTTTGTGTATTTTGATTGATATTTCCTTTCATTAACACTTCTACCTACGTGTAGTCATATTATGGTTATATAAACGTGACATCCGGCTGTCATGCTGCCACCCATACTGTGTCAATCTGTTCAATCACAGGCTCTACAATGCCCACATACTTTCTTTTGTCGAGTACCGACAGCAAGATGAAGATTTCCTCCCACTGTCTGCGCACACAAACAAAGGATGACTGCTGCCATGTCAATCAAGAGACTCCCTCACTAAGTGGGCTTAACTGCACCGATCTGAGCTGATGGATGGTTCATCATTTATCATCCAGAGCTGCGTTTTGAGTGAGAAATACCTTTTTCTAATTTTGATTAACCTGCCCAGACGTGATAAGCCCTGTTTATGTTGACTGATGTAATTTCATTATCGGGGGAATTATGTGCCTGTTTGGGCTCAATCATAGCGAGCTGCAGATGTGTTGAAAACAAACACGGTGTGTAATCATCCGCCTGCGATGGGAGGGGATGAGGAGAGGAGGATGGAAGAGACAAAGGAGGGAAAGATGCAGATAGATAGAGGGGAGGAATCCTCTTCTCTCCTCCCAGGTTTATTTTTAGCAAGACTCACTGGGGGCCAGTGACTCGCCTCAGCCCTGCATGTAGAAACACAGCAGAGAGTGCTTCCCCCTTTAATCGCTCATTTTCTTTCTGCTGCAAGAAAAGTGAAATCACGATTTCTTCCTTCTTTTATGCCACGTTTTCTCCCAAGCTCCCTCTTTCTTCATCCTCTGTTTTCCTGCCTTTTGTTGTTTCATCTGCATTCAGTTGCTTTCCCTGGGCTTAAAGTGCAATCACCCACTTCCCCTGACCAAAATGAAAACACGAATGAACGTCGCCTTCACGTGCTTTTGCAAACACTTCACCACACACGTGGACAACCCTTGAATATAAATGAGTAGGTGGGATGTTGTTGTTGTTGTCTTTTTTTTTATGCCAGACATCTGCAGAGATGCAGCATGGAGGCGGCGTCAACATTTGATTGTAAAAATGATTTATATATAACAACTTCTGGTCAATTTGGCAAAACGCCTGACAAGTCACACAATGTTTTGTTACAGGATCCAACTCGCAGGACAGATCGTGTTTCACCAAAGGAATCTGGATGTGTAATATGTCACGTTTAAAAGGTGACAGTTGTTATCATCGTGAGGCTGAATCCAAACTTTAGTACGCAGCTCGCGTTCACAAACGAAACATTCGGTGAATTCAACTGTTAGAGGTTTGTGCACGGGTTTACCTTGACAGTGCTGATGACTGTGTCATTCTTCATCACATTGTTCAAAGTGCAGAACAGAATAACACTACACTGTTAAACACTTCAATTTAAAGGTCCGGTGTGTCAGATTTAAGGGACTCTATTTCCAGAATGTGGCAGAAATGGAATATAAACTGCACAACTGTGTTTTCATTAGTGTTTAATCGCCTGAATTTTTATTCATATATTTTTTATTTATTATTCTTTGTTACCTTAGAATGAACCTACAATCTACAGATGCTACAGAGTCCACCATCTTATACGACTAAACAGCTCTCGGCTCTAGGCAGGGCCTTCTGCATGTTTTGCAGCCACACACTAGGAAGGAGAGGGTGAGGGGAGGGGGTTACAATCAGCAACTACACCACTAGAAGCTACTGAATCCTGCACACAACATTCTGCACATCCATTCAACTGAAATATTATGTTATAAATATTAAAAATATTTAAATTCTATACTTAGACACCTAGATAAGAAGTAAATAAACTGGTTACAGGACTGCAAGACTAGCAGCTCCAAGATAGTTTAACATTTATCATTAAATCATATTGTGTATACTGTACTGTGTGTTGTGCATACGACTGAAAACAGGTCAAAGGAATGGTAAAGCTCCTCTCCAAACATCCTAGGTGGAGATAAGAAAAAAAGACAGTCGAACCCTTTGTGTTAGTGCGGATGAATGAGGCAGCAAATAGAAGTTGACAGCTGTTCAAATGAAAGTAAATAGAGAGGAATGTGCAGACGCCAAAGCGTCATCTGCCTGGGTTGACATAGCGAGGAGAAAGGCGGCTTCTTTTCGTTTCAAGTGAAGGCCTTTGACACGTCAACTGAAGTGAGAGTGTATGTGTGTGCACAAAAACACACAACAGGGCATTTAGATATACTATATAACCAGCTACATATCATCGAGGGGGCGGATTGGTAATTGTGAAAGTTACATTCTTCAGATAGATCATATTCTATTGCAGTTTTTGCTTTCATGCCATTTTATATGATTTTTCCATCTCATTCAAGATAAAAACTCACAGATCTCCCCCTAACATCATGAGCTGGTGGTCCAAATCCAGAAATGTATTCCCCACCCACCCTCACCACCTCTTTCCTTCCCTTTTTTTTTTTCTCCTCCTATCTCCTTCATTAGAAGCAGAAAGACAAAGTGTAAATGAATCTGCAGCAGCTTCTGCTGTTGTAAAAAAGCTCAGCCTAGCGATGGTTAATTGGCTCCCAGGAAAGCTGGGTGGGTGTCAGCAGGGACGGAGATCCAGCATCAGGCTATCACACACACACACACACACACACACACACACACACACCCCTCCTCCTCCCCCCTTCTAGTCACATCTGACAAGAGAAGCGGGAGAACAGAAGATGAAACACCGACCAAGCTCTGCCAGTTTATTGGCTGTTGCCGGAGCTGCATTATGCACATCACACACAAAACACTCCGCTGTCAAAGTTATTTAACAGTCGGTGGACCGACGGTGTTTGTGCAACGCACACGCCTTGTTATTAAAGCAGCAGCAAAAGGTGTGATTATGTTTTTATTTATTCATTCAACCCAGTTCTACTCCACTAATTTCATTCCAGGAAGGAAACATTTTGGGTCGCTGAAAGACAAACTGACAGCAAACCTGCTTCACGCGAGTTCACGCTAAAATAAATAGAATAAAGGAAAGTCAGTGAAAGGACAAAGATGATTGTGAGGCGATAAGACAGATCTCCTTTTTTTCCTGCAGTGGGACCTATTTGTTGAATTTATTTCTTTAAATTAAACTGTAAGCTGTCTATAACTGTATATTTGGGAAATATGCTTTTTTCTTCTTTAGTGTTTCCTGTTTTATTTTTTAAATTCTCCCCTCTCCTGGTGTCTGTACTTTACTTCCTGTTGTGTTTCCCACCACCAGTTTTTAATCTGTTCCACCCTGATTAGTTTTCACCTTTGTCTTGTTGTCCCGTCTTCACCCTGTGTTTCTCGAGTCAGTGTCAGATCATCTGTCTTTTACGTCCTTTATACTTCTCCCTATGTCCCTACTGTGTCAGGACAGAGCAGCAGGTCGTGGCAAGTTTGGCGTCTTAAATGAATCTTAAACTTTCAGCCCTGTTTCCAAACACTGTGTAAAATCTTAATAGAAAAAAAGTGTGGTGATGTAATTAAATGGCACAAAGATGACTTATTAAATGTTGACACTGAGACATTTTGTTTTTTTTGGAAAACGATATGCTTATTTTAAATGTGATGCCAGCAAAATGTTTCGAAAAAGTTTGGTCATGTTACCGAGGTTACCCATCGTGTCATGTGCACTGATTCATCGTACCATCACAGATGCTGGGTTTTGAACTGAGCGCTGATAACAAGCCGGATGGTCCCTGCTGTAGCATAAAGACTAGAAGCAGGGGGAACCGGCTAGCCTGGCTCTGTCCAAATAAAAAAATAAAAAAATAAAAAATAAAATCTGCCTACCAGCACCTCTGAACCTCATTAATTAGTGTCATTTCTTGGCCGAAGTGTAAAAACGACATGTTGTGTGCTGTTATGTGGGAGTTCTGATCTACAAGCTGATTGCCTGCTCCAGCTTCATATTTACCGCACATGTGACAGAGTGGTGTCAATCTTCTCATCGCTTCTCACTCAACAAAGCACACACGTGTTTTTTTCCAAAATGTTAAACTATTCCTTTAACTAAACTGGAGCGGCCAGTCAGTCTTAACTGTGGTCAAAAGCCGCTTCTCTTCCAGTTTATTATCAAATTCTCACTCGATTCACAGTTAAACTGGCTCCAAGGGAGTATTTTAAACACGGCGAGTCAGTCCCTATGATAAACATAAAGCTGCACATGGCCACCCTTCATAAAGTTCACACAGACTCTCGGATATACTAAACTAGTCTTGTCGTGTTTGAGTAATGCAAATGTTTTACAGGTCACCTAGTCTATCTTTCTGTCAACATGTAGGGCTGACTGGGGGGGAACAGCAGCAGGTGCTGATGACTGGACTGGCACCCTGGCTCTGCATCCGTCATACCGAATATACATCACACCATATTGCAGTTCTATTAATCCTCCTCGACCTTGCACGGTTCTTGGCTTTTCTTCTGCTCACTTTGTAATCCGTATGACATTTCAGTCAGACGAGAAGATTTATATTAAATGTCTGTATATTAAATATGAAGCTAGTGCTGGTTATCTTATCTCAGCATAAAGACCGTGAGCAGAGGGACACTGCTAACCTGGCTCTCTCCCACCTGTCAGCACCTCTAATAATGATCTTGTTGTTTAATCAGTGCCAAAAACAACGCATAAAAACGGCAACTTGTGGTTTTACGGGGAGTTAAAGGCCGTGACGATGTCTTGGCAAACGTACAGCGATGGACCTTTTTAATTGCCAAGAAGTAATTAGTCTATCTCGCTTGTAAAACCACGACAGTGTTTTTATATTGTTTGTGCAAGGGTTCACCTCCTCCTCGAGTTTCATATTTAGTTTATAGTTATGGGAGCGGTATCTATAATGAAAATAATCCAAAATGTTGAACTCAATAAGAAACATTACAATATATGCTATAGATTTGTCCTTTTTAGCTTATCTTTAATGTGAAGACTTCTTCATTATCTCTGTACATGTCAGGTCAGTACTGTTGTTTGCTGTCTCTCTGTGTACTTTATGCCTCCTGAGTCAATTAATTTCTTCCTTTGAAATACGTTTGATTGGGTGTGGCATTATGCAGGAAACTCCTTACAGAAACAGACAAACAGACAGGGGTAACACTGCAAACATACTTCATGTTCAGTGCACACTGGCTTATTGCCAAAGTGCCATTCAGAGTTTTACAGATGGTTTGATGAGAGTTTAACGATCAAAACATGTAACTGGCACAGTGGATCGTTTACTAATGATAGTTATAGTAATAGTTACTGGCTGTATCAATCAAAGAGAACTTTCCAGGTAAAGCAAAGAGAAGGAGGCTTTGCAGAGCAATGATAGTTCATACACAATAAAACTGTTTAGACATGATTATCAACTGTAGTGAGCAATAATTGTTTTCACCGCTACAACTTCACAAAAAAACCCAATAATAATAATAATAATAATAATAATAATAATAATAATAAGAATAATAACCCAAACCAATAATATGATTTGTAATCTAACAAAATAAAAGCAGAGGTGACATTAGATTTTTCACCACGTCCCAAAGCTTCTGTAGCTGAACTATGTGAGACTGGTTTTACTGAATTGCAATGAATAAACCCCTTTCATGGCTTAGGCAACTCAACACACGCGACACAGAAGGAAGTTGTAAGACAGGCCCGTCCTGTTGCTGTACCAGAGTTGCATTATCAGAACAGGAAGTGGGCAACACAGCCTGAGCTCAGGAAGAGGACCTCATTTTCAAAACAAAACCTCTCCGTCTTTCAAACCACTTCTCTCTAACAACTTCACTCCCGGGGTAGTGAACTCGTGTCACGCAGCAACCGATTGAATTCTAATTTTCAATTACGTCTTCAAACGAGACTCCAATGAGTTATTGAACCACTGGATTTTCTTCAGTCAGGCCTGTTTTTCTCGAGAGAGCTTGAGAATCGAAATAAAGCAATTGTGTGTGTGTGTGTAATGACACTGCGAGTCATATTGCTGTTTGCTGGAATCACCGGTGCTACATCGGCCTCACACAAATCTCTTCCTCTGCTCATTTTCCGCAGCTGATTTGCAAGCAGTGGCATGTTTCATTTATGAGCAAGAGCAGGCAAGATGTGACGAGCGAGGGCTACCACTGCGGGACTATGGAGATGTGATAAATAGGTCCAGAGAAGAAGATATTGCGTGAAAAGATGCTCATTTATTCCCCAAAAACCATTACAAAACAAAGTCATGAGGAAGGAGGATGTTTTTCTTTCTGTCATCACTTCCAGTCCACATCTGCAAACCGCTGTTGAAGTGATGAGCCACACTGCAGCAAAGCGTGTCCTCTTTACTTATGCATCTGTCAAGCACTAGTCTGCATGTACTGCAGAGGAGGAAGGAGCATCTCTGGAATCTTGCAGTATGTGACAGTGTCAGACAAGACTGGCAAAGCCTGTGATATTTCCATCATCAGAATCACCATCTCAAGCACCACTTGCTACATTTAACTCCATGTTTCTCAGGATATCTGACACATTCTCATCTCTACGTTTCTCCACATCTGTCAAACGTCTAAATAACCTGCAGGATATTCTAAAAATGAGCCTCCTAATCTCGTTTTCCAAATTGAAAAACATGGTGAAACATTACCTAAATTAGATCTCCAAAGTGAATCACGTCTATCCCCAATTACACTCCAACAGAGAAACCTTTGACATGCATGAGAAACGTAAGAAGTAGGTAGAGAAGTCTGAGACAGTCAGTAATCATCCCTGCCTGTTGTCAATCTCAAAACCAAGACTGCGAGGTCTCGTCCTTGACACACTGAGCTTTGACGAAAAGAAAAACCAGAAAGCTTGTGACAAAAGCAGGGTGTTCAAACTTGTTCTGCCTCTGAGAGAAACAAAACTTCTGTAACAGCAGCAAGACTAAAGGTCGAGTGTACGCTCTCTACAGCAAAACAGTCCTTTCTACTGTTACTTTGTCATTTGAAGTGGAAGCAGCGAGAGGCTAAAGCTTTAGGGGGGATGAAACAGGATCTTGGCATGACGTGTTCGCATCAATTGCTTGTCCTTCGTGTTGTTCAATCAGGCTGTTGGGTGTCACATTAATTAACAAACCTGTCCTTCAACTGAAGGACCAAACAGCAGGCAGAAGTGTTTCTTTGAATTTTGTTTGTGTGGACGCAGACAAAGCCAGTAAATGGCATCACTTCTGGTGAGCCTGAGCATTCATGAAAGGAAACAGCAAAAGGAGTGGTACTCACTGAAAGCGACGATGGCCAAGACGATAGTGATTGCTATGGACACCCAGGACACCCACAGAGCTTTCTTGCGGTAACTTTGTGCTTCATGCGGCTTCAGGCGCATGCTGCTTTCCAGAAGACCTGCAGACAACAACACAGGGCAGAGAAAGAACAATTCAACAAATTTTCACTACCTTTAAATTCAGTTTTGTATCTGTATTATTGGAGGAAAAAATGAATGCGCATTCAACTTACTCACTTACAGTGACTATAGTTATAAAACATTACTGTAATAAAGCATTAATTACATTACATATGCTTTTAATTAAGAGTTTCTACGGCCATGCTAGTAACACTGTGAGGCTGTACTTGAGCACAGCAGTGCTTTGAGTTAAACATCAACATGCTCACATGCTTATAATGACAATGCTAACATGCTCATGTTTGTAGTAGTTAACATTCATTTGCAAAGTACAGCTGAGGCTGATGGGTATGTCATCGGATCAACGTCTGAACCAGATTTATTCACACCGTCCAAAAGTGTCACTGAAAAATCACAAACGTTGACCTCATGGTGGCGCTAGAGTTGAGAGCACCATTTCAGCCTGGATGAAAATGTGGGACCAACAAACTTGCTTACTCTGAATCTGTTAAACAGTATCAATAATGTGTGAAATATGTGAAACTGTTGAATATGTTCATATCGAATGGCACAGAGTTTGAGGAGTCTATTTAGTATTCATGGGATTTAAAAATCGGATAACGCAGAAAGATGTTTTAAGGCTTGAACGGTGTTAATAAAAGTCGAAAAGACTGAATAGCTGGAAGACTTGGTGAGGGATGAAGAATGCAAAATATACAGACAGCTCAGAGCTGAACTGCATCGCTGGCTTAACAATGTGTGAAGAAGAAGCTGAAGGACTGAGGAGAGTTTTAAAAAGGTTGTCATTAGTATGAATCATGGTTGAATGGCGTTTCTTTGTGGAAGGAGTTAGATGACAAAACATGAGTAATAATAATAAGAATTGAATAATTTTTCGTAGAAGAACATGTTGTGAATGCTTTTTATGTGAGAGGAAATGTCTTATTAGTAGAACCGACAAGGGACCCAACTAAACACCCTTTTTGTTTGGGACACCTCACCAAAACGGTTCCCAATTTGATCTTTGAAGAGTAACTTTAAATGCACTTTTCTTTTGTATGTAATGTCACTGTATAACACAGTGATTTGATCCTGGACCTGGATTTCATAGTGTTCATTTCAAGAAGAGGAAGAAGAAGAAGAGAAAACATTCTGTCCTCTACAGATCATGTACCATAACAGAAATGGGTCTTTCACGCATTCCTTGTAGACAGTTTCCTCTTTATCATTTCATCCATGTATGACCATGAGATAGAAAAGTTTTGCATTCAAGCGAGCACTGTGTCTGCATTTTGCTATGGTCAGAGTTACAGGATAGTTATGCAGTAAGATTGTTAGTGCAGATGAAGTCTGAAACATCATAATAATGACTGCGTTTAGTCACACACTCCATTACTCCAAAAAAACATATTTAAGATGTGGAGCACTGTTTCAATGGCTGCCTGTGGTTTTCATTCTCAATCCATTTATTTATTCACAAAACCTGTAACACAGTATTTCAGGTCAGATATGTCAGGATGAACACATGCACACTCCTCTGTATTCCATTTCTACCCTGCTCTGTAAATAATTTATCATATTGATCATAGCATTAAGGTGCCAGTCATCGGTTATATGACCTCTTCCACCCATAAATCAAGTCTTATTTGTGCACAATTTGGAACATTTGGGGGCAAATTATAGGAAGTACAAGAGCAACATGTTCCAGTATAGTTGAATAAATACAAGTGTAAACAGATTTCCTTATATATATAGTACAGTATAACGTATATTTCTCTACTCTCCATGTCATTACGCACAGTGTGCGCCCTGGCGAATCCTAAACTTTCACCATATCTCACACCGCCTACCTCGGTCCTCTATGCTGTCTGTTATCTTCATCTCCTGGTCCATGTTAAAGCCCTCTCCCTGACTTTCTGTGCTGGGCTGCTGTTGCTGCTGCTGCTGCTGCTGCTGTTGTTGTTGCTGGGAATCCGCCTGCTCGCACTGGCCGTTCACCGCCGTGTGATCCACAACAGCCGGGTCCGGGACGGCGGTGGTGTCTGGCGGTATGGAGTCCGTCATCTTTGTCGGCGGGGTTTTGCGGTTCCAATGAGGCACTCCAAAAATGTCACACCTGGGCGAGAGAAGTGCGGGCTTTCAGCTGGGGAGAGACCAAGAGACGGTGAGGGAGGGAGGGAAGGAGGGAAGGAGGGGAGGGAGGGAGACTCCTCGCAGGGCTGCAGGTCCAGTTGCGCCAAATTACAGGAAATTAAATGTGGACAAAACACCCTCTTAACGAAGTACTATTGTACCTTTTACTCCACTACATTTATCTGACAGCTACTTACATTTCAGATTGAATTTCACATTCAAAACATTTACATTTATGTTCAATGTTTACATTTATTGTTATGGATAAATGGTATTTACCATCCAGAACCTCTTCAAAATGCTGTTTTCACATAATATCTGAGCATTAAATGCACTAACAAGTTTGAAAGTATTATAAACTGGTCATACCAGACACTTAAAGCCAAACTTAAATATTCAGCTATTCATAAGAAGAATGCATGTGTTATTTTCTCTTTCAGTAGCGACATAATATGGTTTAAAGTAAAGTGATGGACGTTTTTCTCCATGAATTTAATGTTTAAAGTTAAAGTTTCCATGAAAGAAATATGTCAGCTGCTTCTTTTGAAGGTGGTAACCGGCACCAGTTTGAACAAGCAGCAGAACCAAATACTCACAACTGGCCCTCACTTCGCGAGGTCGTGGAAATATCCACACCTGGACTCTAATTACGAATCCAAGTGGAGTTCACGAGACCTGCGCTCGCGATGCTGTCGAACCACCGCTCGCCCGCGAGGAAAACATCTGGATTGAGAGCACGTGCAGCAGATACAGACCGGATCCCCGTTTACTTACCTGTCACGTCCTCGACAGACAATATCGTGACAGTGGACGAGCTGGAACAGTTTGTCCTCGTAGGCGACAACCCGACACATATTTCACTTTGCTGCGACCACACCCACGAATAAACAACCCATGTTCTTTGACAGTGAACGCGGGGCCGTGGCCAATTATGGTTTTTGGGTTAGAATAATTAACACTGATAACGGATTTCCTGTCACGGGTTGCTAAGATACAGAACTACCTGATAAGCATGCAGACTAATGAATTATTCTGCCCATAGGATATGGTTTTTTAAAGAGTCTATTCTCAGCCTGAAGGGTGAATTCATTGAAATAAAAGAAGGATAGAACAAACAAAAACACACATTTCACACAATATATCAACATTAAAAACTACAGAGTAATACACATGAAAGAAATCAAAGTTTAGTCTGTTTAAAGACTTTGGTATTAAACATGTCAGACAAACATTTTATAACATCCCTCCAGAAGTTTGGGAAGATTTTGTCTTTCTTTTGACTCCACATTTATACATGCATCATGTAGACAGCAGGTCGCTATAACTAAACCCACACCTCACATTCATCTTGATTTATTTGGTTTTGGAGCAGAGAGAGTTCACACTCCTTTGACTTTGTCTCCATCTAGTGGTAGAAAGAGAGCAATGCAGGTCAGAGGACGCTCCACTATGTTGTGTCACAGTCACAATCACAAATATTTAATGATTCCACCAAACCAGCAGACCATCAGAGGTCAAATATTTATTTTTGATTGTGATAATACAGATTAGACTTTGTTTTTTAATGTATTAGGAAGCTACATTTTAATGAAAAACAATCCAATCTGTGGTCTGGATCTCTGATATTCATGTGTTGACAAATGAGTCCTTCGTCTACATTTGAATTCCAAGAATTCAGTAATTATATTTGAGGCTTGAAGGCAAATAATAGGGCCATATTTTATAATCATTTGGGTTCAGTGACATGTGTCAATTCTGAAAGGAACAGAGGTAAAAATACTTGAAAGACTGCGTTTGTAGAGCATTTTGGTGTCTCGGTTATCCTGCTGTCTTTCAACATTATTACTACTTCTAATTTATTTACCATCATTATAATCTGTACAAAGTCACACATGTGCATCATGTTATTTTGTTTCTGTAACTTATCATATTATTGTACTTAACACATCAGGATCAGACCTGTCTCTCATTTTAGTTGGAATTTTGGTCAAATAGTATAACCCATACAGTCTGGGATTAAGTTTTTTTCCATAGAAAATATTTTTATTTGTGATCATCAAAAAATGAATATGCTGTCAGTCAGGTCAAGCACAAAAATACTTTTACCTAGAAAAAAATGTTAGACACCAAATAATATGATTGCCTCTTTAATCCAAAACAAAAAAGGAAAACAATGAAAAATAAAACTGGCTATACATTTTTTAAAGAAATACATGAAAATTTGATAGTTCTCATTAGGACTGAAGTTGGTCAAAAGATTTAATGCAGTGAAAGTGAAAAAAAAAGTCATATATAATATTTTCATAGCACTTTTTAGAAAAAAAAACATGTTTTGCACCAATAGATCGCTCACACTCATTTTTTAATAAACTGACACTGCTCAAAAAATAATAATGCATTCAAATCAATGTTGTTGTCAATTATTGACATATCCAAGGGTCTAATAGTCCTCCCTAAAAAAATTGCACTTAGTGTAAAGAAAATTCTCAAATTTGATCCTTTTTTTATCATGTCGGTTCATATTCCCAAAATGACATTAAAGGGTCAAAATTATTAAGAAATACATGAAAATGTGATGGTTATGATTAGGACTGAAGTTGGTCAAAAGATTTAATGCAGTGAAAGTGAAAAAAAAAAAAATCATATATAATATTTTTATAGCACTTTTTAGAAGAAAAACAAACATTTTTTGCACCAATAGATCGCTCGCACTCATAAAACAAACATTTTTTGCACCAATAGATCGCTCGCACTCATTTTTTATTAAACTGACACTGCTCAAAAAATAATAATGCATTCAAATCAATGTTGCTGTCAATTATTGACATATCCAAGGGTCTTATAGTCCTCCATAAAAAAATTGCACTTAGTGTATAGAAAATTCTCAAATTTTGTTCTTTTTTTATCATGTGGGTTTATATTCCCAAAATGGCATTAAAGGGTCAAAATCATTAAGAAATACATGAACATTTGATAGTTATGATTAGGACTGAAGTTGGTCAAAAGATTTAATGCAGTGAAAGTGAAAAAAAATATTCACATATAATATTTTTATAGCACTTTTTAGAAAAAAACAAACATTTTTTGCACCAATAGATCGCTCGCACTCATTTTTTATTAAACTGACACTGCTCAAAAAATAATAATGCATTCAAATCAATGTTGCTGTCAATTATTGACATATCCAAGGGTCTAATAGTCCTCCATAAAAAAATTACAGTTTGCACTTAGTGTGTAGAAAATATTTCATATAAAATTACAGTTTGCACTTAGTGTGTAGAAAATATTTCATATTTTGTCTTTTTATCATTTACAGTATGTGGGTTCATGTTCCCAAAATGACATTAAAGGGTTAAAATTATTTAAGAAATACATGAAAATGTGATGGTTATGATTAGGACTGAAGTTGGTCAAAAGATGTAATGCAGTGAAAGTGAAAAAAAATATTCACATATAATTTTTTTAGAGCACTTTTTAGAAGAAACAACAACATTTTTTTGTTGTCAATTATTGACATATACAAGGGTCTAATAGTCTCCCTAAAAAATGACAGTTTGCACTTGCACTTTTGTCCTTTTTTATCATGTGGGTTCATATTCCCAATATGGCATTAAAGGGTCAAAATTATTTAAAAAATACATGAAAATTTGATAGTTATGATTAGGACTGAAGTTGGTCAAAAGATTTAATGCAGTGAAAGTGAAAAAAAATATGCACATATAATATTTTTATAGCACTTTTTAGAAGAAAAAAAAACATTTTTTGCACCAATAGATCGCTCGCACTCATTTTTTAATAAACTGACACTGCTCGAACATAATAGTGCGTTTCAAATTAATGTTGTTGTCCATTATTGACCTATTACCAGTGATGCCTTGCACTTTGTCCTTCTTTTATCATGTGGGTTTATTCCCAAAATGGCATTAAAGGGTCAAATTATTTAAAAATACATGAAAATTTGATAGTTATGATTAGGACTGAAGTTGGTCAAAAGATTTAATGCAGTGAAAGTGAAAAAAAATATTTATATATATTTTTATAGCACTTTTTAGAAAAAAATTTTTTCTTTACTGAAGACAACTCGCTAAACTTTTTTTTAAGGGGGGCACAAGCATAAAGGTAAAACATGATGGGGAAAAAAAACTTATTATTGGAATTATTGTTTTAACAATTTTTTTTTTTTTTCCAGAGAAAATATTTTTATTTGTTGTTGTGCTTTATAAATAAATTGACTTTATCTGAACCTCCGACCGCCGGAGGGGGCTGTTCAAAAACCAGACAACCGGTTCCGGCTCAGCCTCGGCTTGGTTTCGTCCTTCCGGTGCCCCCATAGCCCCGCTCCCTCCCCGATGCTAGCACCGTCGGGCTTGGCTGTGGGAGCGTAATGGCGGTGCACCGGGGACCCTCTACGAAATGGCTCTTCACCCGGGAGCAGCTCGAAAACACGCCGTCTCGACGCTGCGGCATCGAGGCCGACAGGGAGCTCTCCTACCGGCAGCAGGCCGCCAACTTGATCCAGGACATAGGCCAGAGACTCAACGTGTATCCTTCCCGAGCCTGGAGCCCGGCCCGCGGACCCGGCTACCGCTAACTCGCGGCTAACGCGGGCCGGCAAAGCTGGTTACATTTCACATTTAAACATTGGAAACAGACGTGAAACATTAGTTTGTCTCACAGAGAGTCCTCTGCGAGCAGCTGGAGCTTTTATTCAGTTTATATTTAGTTTATTTGCAGCTAGCCGCGCAGTGCTGAGGCCTGCTCGTAGCTTAGCTTTTGTTTGTCTCTGTAGCTTCTATTGTTAGCTTCGTGTTGATCAGGGCTCACTAATCCAACCTGTACCTGCACTTTAAACATCATATTTAATAATAAGTGCGTGTTTTATCACGGGACAGGTTGTTTCTAACACTTTGATGCACGTTAGCTCGATGCTAACGTGCTAAATAAATGTCTGTCTCCTGCTTTGTGCCTTAACTCTGACTCCCAGCTCTCAACTCATCATCAACACTGCTATAGTATACATGCACAGGTTTTATATGATCCACTCCTTCACCAAGTTCCACAGAAATGTGAGTACGGCTGCAGTGTTTGGCTGATGCTGTAATTACAGCTGGTGAAATCTGACTGAGCTTGTGTGTTTTTCTCTTTTCTCTATAGATCATTTCCCAGACTACGTTGTTCCTGGCAGCTAAAGTCGAGGAGCAGCCCAGGAAGCTGGAGCATGTCATTAAAATAGCCCATGCCTGCGTTAACCCACAAGAGCCGGCCCTAGACACTAAGAGCAACGTGAGTGAAAAAATGAAATCACAATGACGGTCTCCTCTCTTGTGCCTGTTTTTGCTCTTTGTGTCCGTAAGATGTGAGTCATGCTGCTGCCGGAGAGCTGACGACACGTATTTAGATGTTAGGCTGTTTGTCTTTATATGAAGAAGATATACTTTATTAATCCATCAATGGGATTCACTCTATTTTTATTTTGACATGCATTTTAACCCGGACACACACATGCGGTACAAGGTACAAGGGCTCATAGACATGCAAATGTGGAGAGAGATGGTGGAGTGATGGGCAGCCCCCCTGAGAAGCGCCCAGCGAGCGGTTGTGGGGGATCGGTGCCTTGCTCAAGGGCCCAGGAGGTGAACCGGCACCTCTCAGCTACCTTTCATATTTTTGGTCCATGTGGGACTTGAACCGGCCAAGTCCCTATGGACTGAGCTACTGACGGCCAATTGGAAAATCGGAAGATTACCGACTGGTTGTCGGGACAAAACGAGTGACTAGAAGGCGTCCAGAAAATTGTTTGTTGCAGCCTCAGACTGCAGCTTTTTGTCCCCCCCTAGACATTTAGTCTGTGAGCTTTCGATTTGAGGGGTAGGAAGTTAAGCTGATGATGCTGCAGATTGGTTTGCAGACTGATTTTTTTTTAGATACGGCAGCTCGTGTAGTGAATTTTGAGTGAATGTGTGGCTCAGTTTGCACCTAGGTGACTCGTACTCAGGCGACTGTCTTCTTTAACACGTAGTAAATGTTATTTAATAAGTCAAATAACGTTCAATATGTGCATCGTTCTACACATTGTAGACCCGTTTACTCCGTGCTGCTTGTGTCACACTGCTGGATAACATTATATTGCTTTATTTCTGGAGAAAAAAAAACCACTCTGATAGGGGCTGATGATGTCAGCTGACCGATAAATCAGCCGAGCCTTTAATTATGAAATCCATTACTGAATCTGCTTACTGTAATCATGTGCTCAGTCATCCTTGTTTAACCCCGTTAAAGAAGTTTGTTGTAGATAAGGCAGATTATTTTTGTAAAGTGTTTTTTCCTCACAGCCTGAATTCCGGGGCTTTAAAATCTCGTGCTTTAGTGACATTGAGATTTGAATCTGGACACGGAGCGGGCTGCAGGGTTGTGTAGTTTCATACAGGTAGCAGCTGCTGCCTCCTCTTTTCCTGCTTTGTACGAGCCGCGATGTGAAGGCTGATCCTCTCGCATCAAAGCACAGAGAGGACGCACGCTCTCTTGTGTCACGGCGTTTTCAGCCTTCAAACTCGAGGGATGTTGTACATCACATAATGAGTCCAAGGAACATAGACGAGAGCTCGACATATAACACTTTCCACCATCTGTCGCCCTAGTTGAAAGGTTGTGTTATGCTCACACAGTGAAGCTTTAATATCGGAATGTTAAAGGCGTACGGGTCTTTGAATTTGGACCGCAAGAACGCTGATAAGGAGTTGAATCATCGATCGATGTACAGTTGTTGGAAAGCAGATTTCAAAGTGTTCACCGGTCGATCTGTTTCTTTTTCTTCTTCAGGCATTCCAGCAGCAGGCACAAGAGCTCGTAGCACTGGAAACGATAGTGCTGCAAACGCTGGGTGAGTGTCATTAAAGCGTCACCGCTCCACACGCCGTGTTTTAGTGTTTTCTGTGTTGAAACGCTTCACCGGCTTCTACAGTCGGGCCACTTTATCGGCCTTATTCCCGTGGAAACGGCAAAAGCGCACAGGTACCACGCGGACATGGTACATGTTTGACTTTGAAGTCTTTCACAGACACCTGAGGTTCAAATATAATCAACAATATATCTGAGAAGTCGCGCTCGTGCACATGTGGCTGATCGTCTTCATTCACCGTTTTGCTTTGCAGGTTTTGAAATTACAGTTGATCATCCACACACAGATGTTGTGAGGTGTTCCCAGCTAGTGCGAGGTATAACCTTCTTCCTCAGCTCCCTTCCTCTTCAATGTTCATCTTTAAAAATGCTATCGAATCGCTTCTAACGCCGACTTTCTCCTTCTTTTACAGCAAGCAAGGATTTGGCACAGACTTCCTATTTCATGGCTACCAACAGGTTATTATCCTGTTCCCATTATTGCACTGTAATGGCACACTATAGCTTCCTGTCCTGCAGGGCCCCCCTTCCTGTGTCCAACGCCCTGTTTGCGCTCGGCTCCTGGGAACCCCCCGACGCGGGGAAGTACCGGCCGGGCTGCTGTGTGCGGTGTATTGTACAAGGGCTCTGTGTTGGCACATAGGGGTTTGAATGCACAACGCGGAGTGTAGTGGTGCTGTTTACCTCTCACGGTTGTTTGGTACGGAGTGCATATGTCTAAAACCAAAAAGAAAAAAAAAAAAGAAACTCAAGCGGTAGCCTGAATATAGATTGCCACTAAAGATTCTTAAACTTATAGAGTGCTTTGGTAAGTATAGTTCACAGTTCTTTTTAAGTAATAATTATTTTTTTTGCACATTTTTTCACCCCAAACGAGCTAACAACGAAGCGCCAAACTATACTGCAAACTGAAGCCTGGTGGAACTGTTTCTAGCTTTATAATTTTGTTGTGTTATTTTGACTTTTGAGGTTTTCATCTCACTTGTTTTACAGAGACTACTAGTTTGGTATGCAAGTGTGGGAGGTTGATGTTCCCAGCAGATGATGGTAGACCCCGATCTTTACCGTGCTTTTTTTTTTTTTCTTGACTTGAATTCATGTACAAAGAATGAGGTCCACGCGAATGCAATCACGTGCTTTTATATTTAAAGATACTGTTAATGTTGTTAGCGTGCATCTGCTTAATGTAATGTAAGAGCGGAGGACAGAAGGTTTCGATATATGAATTGCATTACTGCAGCTATTCTAAAATGATTTGCAGCTATGCCAGAGCTTAGTCATGCAATGTCATGTTTTTAATCATTAGTAATTGGTTGGCTTTGATCCGGGTGTTTCCTCTCACAGTCCACAGACATGCATTTAACGGGTTAACTGGTGACTGTGGGTTTGATTGGTTGTTTTCTTCATGTGCGACTTGTTCAGGGTGTTCTCCGCCTCCCGCCCAAAGTCAGCTTGAATAGGCTCCAGTCCCACCGTGACCCGGATGAGGATAAGCGGTATAGAAAAGTTATTTTTACGTCCCCAGTTGGACATATAATTAAATTACCGGGAGTTTAGACAGAAGACAGTAGACCATGTACCCAAGAAAAGGAGTTTATTTACAAAGTAAAGAAGATAACGCAGCTATGTTTGAATTTGATCGTCAGATTTTTGTTTTTCACACGTAATTTATTCAACAGACGTCATCTTTTCTGTTTTAAAACAGCATGAGTCATTTAATTAAGAGCAGGAAGCTTTATAAATAACTCCGTCCTCCTCTGACGTAGCAGCGTTTTCAGTCCCGGTTTAACCTCCAGTGTGATTGTTGGCAGTGACTCTGTGCCGTGTTGATGTTTTTAGTCTGGAGCCAGTTTGCAGTGTAGTTTGGGATTCAGGGTGCAGAGAAAATTAACCAGTGGAAACTTTAAAGCCTAATCATTTGTCTTGGCTGCCAACATCAGTGTTTCTCAGTCTTAACGTGCCCACGTTTGACTCATTTTTACACCAACAGTAGTATGTGAATTCAACTTAATCTGACTGTGCAGGAGTAGAGATTTAATGAGATTCTAAAGATTGAGAAACACTGTTATTGTTTTATAATTTCCCCCCTTTTTTTTATACATTATAATCTAATCTAAGCACAATAATATGGCCGGATAGAGGTTCAGTATATCCACATTTCTATCATAGGAACATGTCTTAACAAACATAGGCTTTCTTAGATGTTCCAGGTCTATAAGGTAAGGCGGTGTGTGAAAATGTGAAATTAATATTTAAGTTTCTAAATTTGCTCCCGTTAATGCTGCTTTATTCTAAACTGTCTTAAGATGTAGATTATACTTGTGTTTTTAGCTGGAAACCCCCCTCAGCTCACCGTTGTATCTCTCTCTTGTGTTTCCTGTCTCCTCCTACAGTTTGCACCTCACCACCTTCTGCCTGCAGTACAGGCCCACGGTCGTCGCGTGTGTCTGCATCCACTTGGCCTGTAAGTGGTCCAACTGGGAGATCCCCGTGTCGACAGACGGCAAACACTGGTGGGAGTACGTGGACCGCACCGTAACGTTACAGCTGCTGGACGGTAAGAGCTCTGTCCTTCTTAGACTTCATATATATAGGTATTATATTCCTCAAACCAAACCTGGAGGTATCTGCAAATTAAAGACATCTTTCCACTAATGAATTTAAGAGCCGCTCCCTCCACTGGATGCTAATGTGGCTGAATTTAGACCCGGTCAGTGCTTCAGAGCTGCATTAGAGACGGATTACACAAGAGTTAGTCGAACACAGAGGGCTTTTCATGCACTTAAGCTTCAGGCCGAGAGCTGCCTCGTCTCAGCCACGAGGGGAACCCACAACTGTGATCGGAAACTAATGTAGAAGTGAGAGGAGGCATCAATCATTTTTCATCATCAGGCAATAACACTCAGACTAACCTTTAAAAATGGGAGAAACTTCTTTGACTTTAATATTGTTTTAATACTATTTTCGGATATTACAGTGTCAGGTCGAGACCCGCTCTCTGGGATTGAATGTTTTCTTGATCATGATGTCACCACAGTTGACTGTCACTTCTTTAGGCACACTTGTACTTATAAACGTGATCCGACAGCAACTCATAAATTCTACTTTTATGAAACTTCTGTTTGTTTTTGTTGACAGTCAGAGAGTTATTCATTTAACTGTTTTTTTTTTAAGATAATTTTTTGGGCTTTTTATGCCTTTAATGATAGGACAGCTGAAGATAGACAGGAAGCAGAGAGAGGGGGAGTGAGACGCAGTAAATGGCCGTCCGATGCGGGATTCGAACCGGAGCCAGTTGCAGCGAGGACTATAGCCTCCACACACGGGGCGGCCGCTTAACCCACTATGCTACCGACCGCCCCTGTTATATGTCTTATTGAGGTTGCAGCTGTATTGTTATAGTGGATAACATTATGCTGAGGTGTTTCTAATATTTTGGCCACACCTTTTACATAGGGCTGCACGATATGGCCTATAACCAATATCTCAATATTTTTAAGCTATATCGCGATACACGATATATATCGCGATGTTTTTATTTCTCCTGTAAATCACTATGAATGTTAAATTCAACCCTTTGATGCAAAAAATAACATAAGTATGATGATTCAAGTAGACCCTTCTATTAGAGTTTTTGTTAATTTGCATGCAAAAAGTGGAAAATCGCAATCAAATAAATTTTAGCAAACCCCCTTTATTTCAAATTAGGGTGCTACACTCAAGTTTTTAACAAATAAAGTTAAATAATAACATGGTAACCCAAACCACTGACATATAATGGATCCAGTGCAGTGATGCGTGGCTCCATGCTTGATCGACCTGCACCGACGTTTTAAACTAACCCGCCTGAACTCGGACACTCGCAGCAAATAATTGTGAAATTTTGTACCCAACCCGCTTCCTGACCCACAGTCTATACTTTCTCTACCTCTGTAGAGCTCGTGGCATGTTCGCGCCAGTTATTCAGCCAATAAAGTCTGTGTATTTCACAGAAAATTTTGTCTACTACATAAATTACAAAACTTTACTCTGCATCTTTATTTCAAACGACCCGACCGACCGCGACCCGAATATCATTACAAATATTGTTTGGTGACTCGTGACCGCGGGCACCTGCTCAGTTTGGATCAACCCGCACATCACTGATCCAGTGCTGTTTTTCTTGGGAACCAAGTCATCCGTCTCCATCTTCAATTAACTTGCTTGGGCTCTTAACTTTTTTTTTTTTTGCTCTGTCTCTTTTCTCTTCTCTCTCCCAGAGATTCTCTGTGTCTCCTCACTTGATACAAAAAGTACGCATGCACGCAGGGGATTTTGTAACTAATGTTATACAGCAGTCACGTTACTTATCAGCTACTTTTCAATAAATGTTGTGAAATCTGTGGAATTGTTGTATTTTGACAGGAAACATGAGGTTTAAAAGATATATTTAAAAAAAATATATATATATTAAAATAAATCAACGTCCGCGCGGGCCAGATATAATTGATGCGGGCCAGTTTTTACCCTGCACTAAACAATACAGCTGCAACCTCAATAAGACATAAACAGGGGCGTCGGTAGCATAGTGGGTTAAGCGGCCGCCCCGTGTGTGGAGGCTATAGTCCTCGCTGCACTGGCCCCGGTTCGAATCCTGCATCGGACAGCCATTTACTGCGTGTCACTCCCCCTCTCTCTGCTTCCTGTCTATCTTCAGCTGTCCTATCATTAAGGCATAAAAAGCCCCAAAAAATATCTTAAAAACAAAAAAACACATAACAGTTAAATGAATAACTCTCTGACTGTCAACAAAACAAACAGAAGCTTCATAAAAGTAGAATTATGAGTTGTTTGTCAGATCACGTTGAATAGTACAAGTGGCCTAAGAAGTGACAGTCAACTGTGGTGACATCATGATCAAGAAAACATTCAACCCAGAGAGCGGTCCGACCTGACACTGTAATTCGAAAATAGTATATAAACAATATAAAGTCAAAGAAGTTCTCCCATTTTTAAAGGTTAGTCTGAGTGTATTGCCTGATGAGAAAATGATTGATGCCCCTCTCACTTCTACATTAGTTTCCGATCACAGTTGTGGGTTCCCCTCGTGGCTGAGACGAGGCAGCTCTCAGCCTGAAGCTTAAGTGCATGAAAGACCTCTGTGTTCGACTAACTCTTGTGTAATCCGTCTCTAATGCAGCTCTGAAGCACTGACCGGGTCTAAATTCAGCCACATTAGCATCCAGTGGAGGGAGCGGCTCTTAAATTCATTAGTGGAAAGATGTCTTTAATTTGCAGATACCTCCAGGTTTGGTTTGAGGAATATAATACCTATATATATGAAGTCTAAGAAGGACGGAGCTCTTACCGTCCAGCGCTGTAACGTTACGGTGCGGTCCACGTACTCCCACCAGTGTTTGCCGTCTGTCGACACGGGGATCTCCCAGTGGACCACTTACAGGCCAAGTGGATGCAGACCCACGCGACGACCGTGGGCCTGTACTGGCAGGCAGAAGGTGGTGAGGTGCAAACTGTAGGAGGAGACAGGAAACACAAGAGAGAGATACAACGGTGAGCTGAGGGGGGTTTCCGGCTAAAAACACAAGTATAATCTACATCTTAAACAGTTTAGAATAAAGAGCATAACGGGAGCAAATTTAGAAACTTAAATATTAATTTCACATACACACCCGCCTTACCTTATAGACCTGGAACATCTAAGAAAGCCTATGTTTGTTAAGACATGTTCCTATGATAGAAGTGGATATACGAACCTCTATCCGGCCATATTATTGTGCTTAGATTAGTTAATGTAATAAAAAAAGGGGGGAAATTATAAAACAATAACAGTGTTTCTCAATCTTTAGAATCTCATTAAATCTCTACTCCTGCACAGTCAGATTAAGTTGAATTCACAGGCTACTGTTGGTGTAAAATGGTCAACGTGGGCACGTTAAGACTGAGACACTGAGGTTGGCAGCCAAGACAAAGATTAGGCTTAAAAGTTTCCACTGGTTAATTTCTCTGCACCCTGAATCCCAAACTACACTGCAAACTGGCTCCAGACTAAAAACATCAACACGGCAAGTCACTGCCAACAATCACACTGGAGGTTAAACCGGGACTGAAAACGCTGCTACGTCAGAGGAGGACGGAGTATTTATAAAGCTTCCTGCCTTAATTAAATGACCATGCTGTTTTAAAACAGAAAAGATGACTTCGTTGAATAAATTACGTGTGAAAAACAAAACTGACAATCAAATTCAACACATAGCTGCGTTATCTTCTTTACTTTGTAAATAACTCCTTTTCTTGGTGTACGGATGTGGTCGTGACTGTCAAAAGTCGTAATTATTTGTCAAGAACGCCCAAGAAGGGAAAGTGAAGGGTTTAAAAAGAGTTAAAAGTAAGATAAGGTTCAAAAACAAAG